>NW_027314845.1:0-216988 GCF_023375885.2 Dermacentor andersoni | reverse complement strand
GGTTTTGCAGAAAACTTCATCCGCGTCTACCAAAAGATGCATGTGCATGCTTAAAACGCATTTTCGCACAAATCCGTGCGCGGGTGCTAAAAAGAGCAGCATCGGCATGCTTAGCACGTCGTTTGGTAGAAATCCACGTGCGCGTTCTGCAAAAAGCACCATTTGCATGCACATCTTGTGGTTTTGCAGAAAACTTCATCCGCGTCTACCAAAAGATGCATGTGCATGCTTAAAACGCGTTTTCGCACAAATGCGTGCGCGGGTGCTAAAAAGAGCAGCATCGGCATGCTTAGCACGTCGTTTGGTAGAAATCCACGTGCGCGTTCTGCCAAAAGCACCATTTGCATGCACATCTTGTGGTTTTGCAGAAAACTTCATCCGCGTCTACCAAAAGATGCATGTGCATGCTTAAAACGCGTTTTCGCACAAATGCGTGCGCGGGTGCTAAAAAGAGCAGCATCGGCATGCTTAGCACGTCGTTTGGTAGAAATCCACGTGCGCGTTCTGCAAAAAGCACCATTTGCATGCACATCTTGTGGTTTTGCAGAAAACTTCATCCGCGTCTACCAAAAGATGCATGTGCATGCTTAAAACGCGTTTTCGCACAAATGCGTGCGCGGGTGCTAAAAAGAGCAGCATCGGCATGCTTAGCACGTCGTTTGTAGAAATCCACGTGCGCGTTCTGCAAAAAGCACCATTTGCATGCACATCTTGTGGTTTTGCAGAAAACTTCATCCGCGTCTACCAAAAGATGCATGTGCATGCTTAAAACGCGTTTCGCACAAATGCGTGCGCGGGTGCTAAAAAGAGCAGCATCGACATGCTTAGCACGTCGTTTGGTAGAAATCCACGTGCGCATTCTGCCAAAAGCACCATTTGCATGCACATCTTGTGGTTTTGCAGAAAACTTCATCCGCGTCTACCAAAAGATGCATGTGCATGCTTAAAACGCGTTTTCGCACAGATGCGTGCGCGGGTGCTAAAAAGAGCAGCATCGGCATTCTTAGCACGTCGTTTGGTAGAAATCCACGTGCGCGTTCTGCCAAAAGCACCATTTGCATGCACATCTTGTGGTTTTGCAGAAAACTTCATCCGCGTCTAGCAAAAGATGCATGTGCATGCTTAAAACGCGTTTTCGCACAAATCCGTGCGCGGGTGCTAAAAAGAGCAGCATCGGCATGCTTAGCACGTCGTTTGGTAGAAATCCACGTGCGCGTTCTGCAAAAAGCACCATTTGCATGCACATCTTGTGGTTTTGCAGAAAACTTCATCCGCGTCTACCAAAAGATGCATGTGCATGCTTAAAACGCGTTTTCGCACAAATCCGTGCGCGGGTGCTAAAAAGAGCAGCATCGGCATGCTTAGCACGTCGTTTGGTAGAAATCCACGTGCGCGTTCTGCAAAAAGCACCATTTGCATGCACATCTTGTGGTTTTGCAGAAAACTTCATCCGCGTCTACCAAAAGATGCATGTGCATGCTTAAAACGCGTTTTCGCACAAATGCGTGCGCGGGTGCTAAAAAGAGCAGCATCGGCATGCTTAGCACGTCGTTTGGTAGAAATCCACGTGCGCGTTCTGCCAAAAGCACCATTTGCATGCACATCTTGTGGTTTTGCAGAAAACTTCATCCGCGTCTACCAAAAAGATGCATGTGCATGCTTTAAAACGCGTTTTCGCACAAATGCGTGCGCGGGTGCTAAAAAGAGCAGCATCGGCATGCTTAGCACGTCGTTTGGTAGAAATCCACGTGCGCGTTCTGCAAAAAGCACCATTTGCATGCACATCTTGTGGTTTTGCAGAAAACTTCATCCGCGTCTACCAAAAGATGCATGTGCATGCTTAAAACGCGTTTTCGCACAAATCCGTGCGCGGGTGCTAAAAAGAGCAGCATCGGCATACTTAGCACGTCGTTTGGTAGAAATCCACGTGCGCGTTCTGCAAAAAGCACCATTTGCATGCACATCTTGTGGTTTTGCAGAAAACTTCATCCGCGTCTACCAAAAGATGCATGTGCATGCTTTAAAACGCGTTTTCGCACAAATGCGTGCGCGGGTGCTAAAAAGAGCAGCATCGGCATGCTTAGCACGTCGTTTGGTAGAAATCCACGTGCGCGTTCTGCCAAAAGCACCATTTGCATGCACATCTTGTGGTTTTGCAGAAAACTTCATCCGCGTCTACCAAAAGATGCATGTGCATGCTTAAAACGCGTTTTCGCACAAATGCGTGCGCGGGTGCTAAAAAGAGCAGCATCGGCATGCTTAGCACGTCGTTTGGTAGAAATCCACGTGCGCGTTCTGCCAAAAGCACCATTTGCATGCACATCTTGTGTTTTGCAGAAAACTTCATCCGCGTCTACCAAAAGATGCATGTGCATGCTTAAAAACGCGTTTTCGCACAAATCCGTGCGCGGGTGCTAAAAAGAGCAGCATCGGCATGCTTAGCACGTCGTTTGGTAGAAATCCACGTGCGCGTTCTGCAAAAAGCACCATTTGCATGCACATCTTGTGGTTTTGCAGAAAACTTCATCCGCGTCTACCAAAAGATGCATGTGCATGCTTAAAACGCGTTTTCGCACAAATCCGTGCGCGGGTGCTAAAAAGAGCAGCATCGGCATGCCTAGCACGTCGTTTGGTAGAAATCCACGTGCGCGTTCTGCAAAAAGCACCATTTGCATGCACATCTTGTGGTTTTGCAGAAAACTTCATCCGCGTCTACCAAAAGATGCATGTGCATGCTTAAAACGCGTTTTCGCACAAATGCGTGCGCGGGTGCTAAAAAGAGCAGCATCGGCATGCTTAGCACGTCGTTTGGTAGAAATCCACGTGCGCGTTCTGCCAAAAGCACCATTTGCATGCACATCTTGTGGTTTTGCAGAAAACTTCATCCGCGTCTACCAAAAGATGCATGTGCATGCTTAAAACGCGTTTTCGCACAAATGCGTGCGCGGGTGCTAAAAAGAGCAGCATCGGCATGCTTAGCGCGTCGTTTGGTAGAAATCCACGTGCGCGTTCTGCCAAAAGCACCATTTGCATGCACATCTTGTGGTTTTGCAGAAAACTTCATCCGCGTCTACCAAAAGATGCATGTGCATGCTTAAAACGCGTTTTTCGCACAAATCCGTGCGCGGGTGCTAAAAAGAGCAGCATCGGCATGCTTAGCACGTCCGTTGGTAGAAATCCACGTGCGCGTTCTGCAAAAAGCACCATTTGCATGCACATCTTGTGGTTTTGCAGAAAACTTTATCCGCGTCTACCAAAAGATGCATGTGCATGCTTAAAACGCGTTTTCGCACAAATGCGTGCGCGGGTGCTAAAAAGAGCAGCATCGGCATGCTTAGCACGTCGTTTGGTAGAAATCCACGTGCGCGTTCTGCCAAAAGCACCATTTGCATGCACATCTTGTGGTTTGCAGAAAACTTCATCCGCGTCTACCAAAAGATGCATGTGCATGCTTAAAACGCGTTTTCGCACAAATCCGTGCGCGGGTGCTAAAAAGAGCAGCATCGGCATACTTAGCACGTCGTTTGGTAGAAATCCACGTGCGCGTTCTGCAAAAAGCACCATTTGCATGCACATCTTGTGGTTTTGCAGAAAACTTCATCCGCGTCTACCAAAAGATGCATGTGCATGCTTAAAACGCGTTTTCGCACAAATCCGTGCGCGGGTGCTAAAAGAGCAGCATCGGCATGCTTAGCACGTCGTTTGGTAGAAATCCACGTGCGCGTTCTGCAAAAAGCACCATTTGCATGCACATCTTGTGGTTTTGCAGAAAACTTCATCCGCGTCTACCAAAAGATGCATGTGCATGCTTAAAACGCGTTTTCGCACAAATCCGTGCGCGGGTGCTAAAAAGAGCAGCATCGGCATGCTTAGCACGTCGTTTGGTAGAAATCCACGTGCGCGTTCTGCAAAAAGCACCATTTGCATGCACATGTTGTGGTTTTGCAGAAAACTTCATCCGCGTCTACCAAAAGATGCATGTGCATGTTTAAAACGCGTTTTCGCACAAATGTGTGCGCGGGTGCTAAAAAGAGCAGCATCGGCATGCTTAGCACGTCGTTTGGTAGAAATCCACGTGCGCGTTCTGCCAAAAGCACCATTTGCATGCACATCTTGTGGTTTTGCAGAAAACTTCATCCGCGTCTACCAAAAGATGCATGTGCATGCTTAAAACGCGTTTTCGCACAAATGCGTGCGCGGGGTGCTAAAAAGAGCAGCATCGGCATGCTTAGCACGTCGTTTGGTAGAAATCCACGTGCGCGTTCTGCCAAAAGCACCATTTGCATGCACATCTTGTGGTTTTGCAGAAAACTTCATCCGCGTCTACCAAAAGATGCATGTGCATGCTTAAAACGCGTTTTCGCACAAATCCGTGCGCGGGTGCTAAAAAGAGCAGCATCGGCATGCTAGCACGTCGTTTGGTAGAAATCCACGTGCGCGTTCTGCAAAAAGCACCGTTTGCATGCACATCTTGTGGTTTTGCAGAAAACTTCATCCGCGTCTACCAAAAGATGCATGTGCATGCTTAAAACGCGTTTTCGCACAAATGCGTGCGCGGGTGCTAAAAAGAGCAGCATCGGCATGCTTAGCACGTCGTTTGGTAGAAATCCACGTGCGCGTTCTGCCAAAAGCACCATTTGCATGCACATCTTGTGGTTTTGCAGAAAACTTCATCCGCGTCTACCAAAAGATGCATGTGCATGCTTAAAACGCGTTTTCGCACAAATGCGTGCGCGGGGTGCTAAAAAGAGCAGCATCGGCATGCTTAGCACGTCGTTTGGTAGAAATCCACGTGCGCGTTCTGCCAAAAGCACCATTTGCATGCACATCTTGTGGTTTTGCAGAAAACTTCATCCGCGTCTACCAAAAGATGCATGTGCATGCTTAAAACGCGTTTTCGCACAAATCCGTGCGCGGGTGCTAAAAAGAGCAGCATCGGCATGCTTAGCACGTCGTTTGGTAGAAATCCACGTGCGCGTTCTGCAAAAAGCACCATTTGCATGCACATCTTGTGGTTTTGCAGAAAACTTTATCCGCGTCTACCAAAAGATTGCATGTGCATGCTTAAAACGCGTTTTCGCACAAATGCGTGCGCGGGTGCTAAAAAGAGCAGCATCGGCATGCTTAGTACGTCGTTTGGTAGAAATCCACGTGCGCGTTCTGCCAAAAGCACCATTTGCATGCACATCTTGTGGTTTTGCAGAAAACTTCATCCGCGTCTACCAAAAGATGCATGTGCATGCTTAAAACGCGTTTTCGCACAAATCCGTGCGCGGGTGCTAAAAAGAGCAGCATCGGCATACTTAGCACGTCGTTTGGTAGAAATCCACGTGCGCGTTCTGCAAAAAGCACCATTTGCATGCACATCTTGTGGTTTTGCAGAAAACTTCATCCGCGTCTACCAAAAGATGCATGTGCATGCTTAAAACGCGTTTTCGCACAAATCCGTGCGCGGGTGCTAAAAAGAGCAGCATCGGCATGCTTAGCACGTCGTTTGGTAGAAATCCACGTGCGCGTTCTGCAAAAAGCACCATTTGCATGCACATCTTGTGGTTTTGCAGAAAACTTCATCCGCGTCTACCAAAAGATGCATGTGCATGCTTAAAACGCGTTTTCGCACAAATCCGTGCGCGGGTGCTAAAAAAGAGCAGCATCGGCATGCTTAGCACGTCGTTTGGTAGAAATCCACGTGCGCGTTCTGCAAAAAGCACCATTTGCATGCACATCTTGTGGTTTTGCAGAAAACTTCATCCGCGTCTACCAAAAGATGCATGTGCATGCTTAAAACGCGTTTTCGCACAAATGCGTGCGCGGGTGCTAAAAAGAGCAGCAGCATCGACATGCTTAGCACGTCGTTTGGTAGAAATCCACGTGCGCATTCTGCCAAAAGCACCATTTGCATGCACATCTTGTGGTTTTGCAGAAAACTTCATCCGCGTCTACCAAAAGATGCATGTGCATGCTTAAAACGCGTTTTCGCACAAATGCGTGCGCGGGTGCTAAAAAGAGCAGCATCGGCATGCTTAGCACGTCGTTTGGTAGAAATCCACGTGCGCGTTCTGCCAAAAGCACCATTTGCATGCACATCTTGTGGTTTTGCAGAAAACTTCATCCGCGTCTACCAAAAGATGCATGTGCATGCTTAAAACGCGTTTTCGCACAAATCCGTGCGCGGGTGCTAAAAAGAGCAGCATCGGCATGCTTAGCACGTCGTTTGGTAGAAATCCACGTGCGCGTTCTGCAAAAAGCACCATTTGCATGCACATCTTGTGGTTTTGCAGAAAACTTTATCCGCGTCTACCAAAAGATGCATGTGCATGCTTTAAAACGCGTTTTCGCACAAATGCGTGCGCGGGTGCTAAAAAGAGCAGCATCGGCATGCTTAGCACGTCGTTTGGTAGAAATCCACGTGCGCGTTCTGCCAAAAGCACCATTTGCATGCACATCTTGTGGTTTTGCAGAAAACTTCATCCGCGTCTACCAAAAGATGCATGTGCATGCTTAAAACGCGTTTTCGCACAAATCCGTGCGCGGGTGCTAAAAAGAGCAGCATCGGCATACTTAGCACGTCGTTTGGTAGAAATCCACGTGCGCGTTCTGCAAAAAGCACCATTTGCATGCACATCTTGTGGTTTTGCAGAAAACTTCATCCGCGTCTACCAAAAGATGCATGTGCATGCTTAAAACGCGTTTTCGCACAAATCCGTGCGCGGGTGCTAAAAAGAGCAGCATCGGCATGCTTAGCACGTCGTTTGGTAGAAATCCACGTGCGCGTTCTGCAAAAAGCACCATTTGCTTGCACATCTTGTGGTTTTGCAGAAAACTTCATCCGCGTCTACCAAAAGATGCATGTGCATGCTTAAAACGCGTTTTCGCACAAATCCGTGCGCGGGTGCTAAAAAGAGCAGCATCGGCATGCTTAGCACGTCGTTTGGTAGAAATCCACGTGCGCGTTCTGCAAAAAGCACCATTTGCATGCACATCTTGTGGTTTTGCAGAAAACTTCATCCGCGTCTACCAAAAGATGCATGTGCATGCTTAAAACGCGTTTTCGCACAAATGTGTGCGCGGGTGCTAAAAAGAGCAGCATCGGCATGCTTAGCACGTCGTTTGGTAGAAATCCACGTGCGCGTTCTGCCAAAAGCACCATTTGCATGCACATCTTGTGGTTTTGCAGAAAACTTCATCCGCGTCTACCAAAAGATGCATGTGCATGCTTAAAACGCGTTTTCGCACAAATGCGTGCGCGGGTGCTAAAAAGAGCAGCATCGGCATGCTTAGCACGTCGTTTGGTAGAAATCCACGTGCGCGTTCTGCCAAAAGCACCATTTGCATGCACATCTTGTGCTTTTGCAGAAAACCTCATCCGCGTCTACCAAAAGATGCATGTGCATGCTTAAAACGCGTTTTCGCACAAATCCGTGCGCGGGTGCTAAAAAGAGCAGCATCGGCATGCTTAGCACGTCGTTGGTAGAAATCCACGTGCGCGTTCTGCAAAAACCACCATTTGCATGCACATCTTGTGGTTTTGCAGAAAACTTCATCCGCGTCTACCAAAAGATGCATGTGCATGCTTTAAAACGCGTTTTCGCACAAATGCGTGCGCGGGTGCTAAAAAGAGCAGCATCGGCATGCTTAGCACGTCGTTTGGTAGAAATCCACGTGCGCGTTCTGCCAAAAGCACCATTTGCATGCACATCTTGTGGTTTTGCAGAAAACTTCATCCGCGTCTACCAAAAGATGCATGTGCAAGCTTAAAACGCGTTTTCGCGCAATCCGTGCGCGGGTGCTAAAAAGAGCAGCATCGGCAAGCTTAGCACGTCGTTTGGTAGAAATCCACGTGCGCGTTCTGCAAAAAGCACCATTTGCATGCACATCTTGTGGTTTTGCAGAAAACTTCATCCGCGTCTACCAAAAGATGCATGTGCATGCTTAAAACGCGTTTTCGCACAAATGCGTGCGCGGGTGCTAAAAAGAGCAGCATCGGCATGCTTAGCACGTCGTTTGGTAGAAATCCACGTGCGCGTTCTGCAAAAAGCACCATTTGCATGCACATCTTGTGGTTTTGCAGAAAACTTCATCCGCGTCTACCAAAAGATGCATGTGCATGCTTAAAACGCGTTTTCGCACAAATGCGTGCGCGGGTGCTAAAAAGAGCAGCATCGGCATGCTTAGCACGTCGTTTCGTAGAAATCCACGTGCGCGTTCTGCAAAAAGCACCATTTGCATGCACATCTTGTGGTTTTGCAGAAAACTTCATCCGCGTCTACCAAAAGATGCATGTGCATGCTTAAAACGCATTTTCGCACAAATGCGTGCGCGGGTGCTAAAAAGAGCAGCATCGGCATGCTTAGCACGTCGTTTGGTAGAAAATCCACGTGCGCGTTCTGCAAAAAGCACCATTTGCATGCACATCTTGTGGTTTTGCAGAAAACTTCATCCGCGTCTACCAAAAGATGCATGTGGCATGCTTAAAACGCGTTTTCGCACAAATGCGTGCGCGGGTGCTAAAAAGAGCAGCATCGGCATGCTTAGCACGTCGTTTGGTAGAAATCCACGAGCGCGTTCTGCAAAAAGCACCATTTGCATGCACATCTTGTGGTTTTGCAGAAAACTTCATCCGCGTCTACCAAAAGATGCATGTGCATGCTTAAAACCGCGTTTTCGCACAAATCCGTGCGCGGGTTGCTAAAAAGAGCAGCATCGGCATGCTTAGCACGTCGTTTGGTAGAAATCCACGTGCGCGTTCTGCAAAAAAGCACCATTTGCATGCACATCTTGTGGTTTTGCAGAAAACTTCATCCGCGTCTACCAAAAGATGCATGTGCATGCTTAAAACGCGTTTTCGCACAAATGCGTGCGCGGGTGCTAAAAATAGCAGCATCGGCATGCTTAGCACGTCGTTTGGTAGAAATCCACGTGCGCGTTCTGCAAAAAGCACCATTTGCATGCACATCTTGTGGTTTTGCAGAAAACTTCATCCGCGTCTACCAAAAGATGCATGTGCATGCTTTAAAACGCGTTTTCGCACAAATGCGTGCGCGGGTGCTAAAAAGAGCAGCATCGGCATGCTTAGCACGTCGTTTGGTAGAAATCCACGTGCGCGTTCTGCCAAAAGCACCATTTGCATGCACATCTTGTGGTTTTGCAGAAAACTTCATCCGCGTCTACCAAAAGATGCATGTGCATGCTTAAAACGCGTTTTCGCACAAATCCGTGCGCGGGTGCTAAAAAGAGCAGCATCGGCATGCCTTAGCACGTCGTTTGGTAGAAATCCACGTGCGCGTTCTGCCAAAAGCACCATTTGCATGGCACATCTTGTGCTTTTGCAGAAAACCTCATCCGCGTCTACCAAAAGATGCATGTGCATGCTTAAAACGCGTTTTCGCACAAATCCGTGCGCGGGTGCTAAAAAGAGCAGCATCGGCATGCTTAGCACGTCGTTTGGTAGAAATCCACGTGCGCGTTCTGCAAAAAGCACCATTTGCATGCACATCTTGTGGTTTTGCAGAAAACTTCATCCGCGTCTACCAAAAGATGCATGTGCATGCTTAAAACGCGTTTTCGCACAAATGCGTGCGCGGGTGCTAAAAAGAGCAGCATCGGCATGCTTAGCACGTCGTTTGGTAGAAATCCACGTGCGCGTTCTGCCAAAAGCACCATTTGCATGCACATCTTGTGGTTTTGCAGAAAACTTCATCCGCGTCTACCAAAAGATGGATGTGCATGCTTAAAACGCGTTTTTCGCACAAATCCGTGCGCGGGTGCTAAAAAGAGCAGCATCGGCAAGCTTAGCACGTCGTTTGGTAGAAATCCACGTGCGCGTTCTGCAAAAAGCACCATTTGCATGCACATCTTGTGGTTTTCAAGAAAACTTCATCCGCGTCTACCAAAAGATGCATGTGCATGCTTAAAACGCGTTTTCGCACAAATGCGTGCGCGGGTGCTAAAAAGAGCAGCATCGGCATGCTTAGCACGTCGTTTGGTAGAAATCCACGTGCGCGTTCTGCAAAAAGCACCATTTGCATGCACATCTTGTGGTTTTGCAGAAAACTTCATCCGCGTCTACCAAAAGATGCATGTGCATGCTTAAAACGCGTTTTCGCACAAATGCGTGCGCGGGTGCTAAAAAGAGCAGCATCGGCATGCTTAGCACGTCGTTTGGTAGAAATCCACGTGCGCGTTCTGCAAAAAGCACCATTTGCATGCACATCTTGTGGTTTTGCAGAAAACTTCATCCGCGTCTACCAAAAGATGCATGTGCATGCTTAAAACGCGTTTTCGCACAAATGCGTGCGCGGGTGCTAAAAATAGCAGCATCGGCATGCTTAGCACGTCGTTTCGTAGAAATCCACGTGCGCGTTCTGCAAAAAGCACCATTTGCATGCACATCTTGTGGTTTTGCAGAAAACTTCATCCGCGTCTACCAAAAGATGCATGTGCATGCTTAAAACGCGTTTTCGCACAAATGCGTGCGCGGGTGCTAAAAAGAGCAGCATCGGCATGCTTAGCACGTCATTTGGTAGAAATCCACGTGCGCGTTCTGCCAAAAGCACCATTTGCATGCACATCTTGTGGTTTTGCAGAAAACTTCATCCGCGTCAACCAAAAGATGCATGTGCATGCTTAAAACGCGTTTTCGCACAAATGCGTGCGCGGGTGCTAAAAAGAGCAGCATCGGCATGCTTAGCGCGTCGTTTGGTAGAAATCCACGTGCGCGTTCTGCAAAAAGCACCATTTGCATGCACATCTTGTGGTTTTGCAGAAAACTTCATCCGCGTCTACCAAAAGATGCATGTGCATGCTTAAAACGCGTTTTCGCACAAATCCGTGCGCGGGTGCTAAAAAGAGCAGCATCGGCATGCTTAGCACGTCATTTGGTAGAAATCCACGTGCGCGTTCTGCAAAAAGCACCATTTGCATGCACATCTTGTGGTTTTGCAGAAAACTTCATCCGCGTCTACCAAAAGATGCATGTGCATGCTTAAAACGCGTTTTCGCACAAATGCGTGCACGGGTGCTAAAAAGAGCAGCATCGGCATGCTTAGCACGTCGTTTGGTAGAAATCCACGAGCGCGTTCTGCAAAAAGCACCATTTGCATGCACATCTTGTGGTTTTGCAGAAAACTTCATCCGCGTCTACCAAAAGATGCATGTGCATGCTTAAAACGCGTTTTGGCACAAATCCGTGCGCGGGTGCTAAAAAGAGCAGCATCGGCATGCTTAGCACGTCGTTTGGTAGAAATCCACGTGCGCGTTCTGCAAAAAGCACCATTTGCATGCACATCTTGTGGTTTTGCAGAAAACTTCATCCGCGTCTACCAAAAGATGCATGTGCATGCTTAAAACGCGTTTTCGCACAAATGCGTGTGCGGGTGCTAAAAAGAGCAGCATCGGCATGCTTAGCACGTCGTTTGGTAGAAATCCACGTGCGCGTTCTGCCAAAAGCACCATTTGCATGCGCATCTTGTGGTTTTGCAGAAAACTTCATCCGCGTCTACCAAAAGATGCATGTGCATGCTTAAAACGCGTTTTCGCACAAATCCGTGCGCGGGTGCTAAAAAGAGCAGCATCGGCATGCTTAGCACGTCGTTTGGTAGAAATCCACGTGCGCGTTCTGCAAAAAGCACCATTTGCATGCACATCTTGTGGTTTTGCAGAAAACTTCATCCGCGTCTACCAAAAGATGCATGTGCATGCTTAAAACGCGTTTTCGCACAAATGCGTGCGCGGGTGCTAAAAAGAGCAGCATCGGCATGCTTAGCACGTCGTTTGGTAGAAATCCACGTGCGCGTTCTGCCAAAAGCACCATTTGCATGCACATCTTGTGGTTTTGCAGAAAACTTCATCCGCGTCTACCAAAAGATGCATGTGCATGCTTAAAACGCGTTTTCGCACAAATGCGTGCGCGGGTGCTAAAAAGAGCAGCATCGGCATGCTTAGCACGTCGTTTGGTAGAAATCCACGTGCGCGTTCTGCCAAAAGCACCATTTGCATGCACATCTTGTGGTTTTGCAGAAAACTTCATCCGCGTCTACCAAAAGATGCATGTGCATGCTTAAAACGCGTTTTCGCACAAATGCGTGCGCGGGTGCTAAATAGAGCAGCATCGGCATGCTTAGCACGTCGTTTGGTAGAAATCCACGTGCGCGTTCTGCAAAAAGCACCATTTGCATGCACATCTTGTGGTTTTGCAGAAAACTTCATCCGCGCCTACCAAAAGATGCATGTGCATGCTTAAAACGCGTTTTCGCACAAATGCGTGCGCGGGTGCTAAAAAGAGCAGCATCGGCATGCTTAGCACGTCATTTGGTAGAAATCCACGTGCGCGTTCTGCCAAAAGCACCATTTGCATGCACATATTGTGGTTTTGCAGAAAACTTCATCCGCGTCTACCAAAAGATGCATGTGCATGCTTAAAACGCGTTTTCGCACAAATCCGTGCGCGGGTGCTAAAAAGAGCAGCATCGGCATGCTTAGCACGTCGTTTGGTAGAAATCCACGTGCGCGTTCTGCAAAAAGCACCATTTGCATGCACATCTTGTGGTTTTGCAGAAAACTTCATCCGCGTCTACCAAAAGATGCATGTGCATGCTTAAAACGCGTTTTCGCACAAATGCGTGTGCGGGTGCTAAAAAGAGCAGCATCGGCATGCTTAGCACGTCGTTTGGTAGAAATCCACGTGCGCGTTCTGCCAAAAGCACCATTTGCATGCGCATCTTGTGGTTTTGCAGAAAACTTCATCCGCGTCTACCAAAAGATGCATGTGCATGCTTAAAACGCGTTTTCGCACAAATCCGTGCGCGGGTGCTAAAAAGAGCAGCATCGGCATGCTTAGCACGTCGTTTGGTAGAAATCCACGTGCGCGTTCTGCAAAAAGCACCATTTGCATGCACATCTTGTGGTTTTGCAGAAAACTTCATCCGCGTCTACCAAAAGATGCATGTGCATGCTTAAAACGCGTTTTCGCACAAATGCGTGCGCGGGTGCTAAAAAGAGCAGCATCGGCATGCTTAGCACGTCGTTTGGTAGAAATCCACGTGCGCGTTCTGCCAAAAGCACCATTTGCATGCACATCTTGTGGTTTTGCAGAAAACTTCATCCGCGTCTACCAAAAGATGCATGTGCATGCTTAAAACGCGTTTTCGCACAAATGCGTGCGCGGGTGCTAAAAAGAGCAGCATCGGCATGCTTAGCACGTCGTTTGGTAGAAATCCACGTGCGCGTTCTGCCAAAAGCACCATTTGCATGCACATCTTGTGGTTTTGCAGAAAACTTCATCCGCGTCTACCAAAAGATGCATGTGCATGCTTAAAACGCGTTTTCGCACAAATGCGTGCGCGGGTGCTAAATAGAGCAGCATCGGCATGCTTAGCACGTCGTTTGGTAGAAATCCACGTGCGCGTTCTGCAAAAAGCACCATTTGCATGCACATCTTGTGGTTTTGCAGAAAACTTCATCCGCGCCTACCAAAAGATGCATGTGCATGCTTAAAACGCGTTTTCGCACAAATGCGTGCGCGGGTGCTAAAAAGAGCAGCATCGGCATGCTTAGCACGTCATTTGGTAGAAATCCACGTGCGCGTTCTGCCAAAAGCACCATTTGCATGCACATATTGTGGTTTTGCAGAAAACTTCATCCGCGTCTACCAAAAGATGCATGTGCATGCTTAAAACGCGTTTTCGCACAAATCCGTGCGCGGGTGCTAAAAAGAGCAGCATCGGCATGCTTAGCACGTCGTTTGGTAGAAATCCACGTGCGCGTTCTGCAAAAAGCACCATTTGCATGCACGTCTTGTGGTTTTGCAGAAAACTTCATCCGCGTCTACCAAAAGATGCATGGGCATGCTTAAAACGCGTTTTCGCACAAATGCGTGCGCGGGTGCTAAAAAGAGCAGCATCGGCATGCTTAGCACGTCGTTTGGTAGAAATCCACGTGCGCGTTCTGCCAAAAGCACCATTTGCATGCACATCTTGTGGTTTTGCAGAAAACTTCATCCGCGTCTACCAAAAGATGCATGTGCATGCTTAAAACGCGTTTTCGCACAAATGCGTGCGCGGGTGCTAAAAAGAGCAGCATCGGCATGCTTAGCACGTCGTTTGGTAGAAATCCACGAGCGCGTTCTGCAAAAAGCACCATTTGCATGCACATCTTGTGGTTTTGCAGAAAACTTCATCCGCGTCTACCAAAAGATGCATGTGCATGCTTAAAACGCGTTTTCGCACAAATCCGTGCGCGGGTGCTAAAAAGAGCAGCATCGGCATGCTTAGCACGTCGTTTGGTAGAAATCCACGTGCGCGTTCTGCAAAAAGCACCATTTGCATGCACATCTTGTGGTTTTGCAGAAAACTTCATCCGCGTCTACCAAAAGATGCATGTGCATGCTTAAAACGCGTTTTCGCACAAATCCGTGCGCGGGTGCTAAAAAGAGCAGCATCGGCATGCTTAGCACGTCGTTTGGTAGAAATCCACGTGCGCGTTCTGCAAAAAGCACCATTTGCATGCACATCTTGTGGTTTTGCAGAAAACTTCATCCGCGTCTACCAAAAGATGCATGTGCATGCTTAAAACGCGTTTTCGCACAAATGCGTGCGCGGGTGCTAAAAAGAGCAGCATCGGCATGCTTAGCACGTCGTTTGGTAGAAATCCACGTGCGCGTTCTGCAAAAAGCACCATTTGCATGCACATCTTGTGGTTTTGCAGAAAACTTCATCCGCGTCTACCAAAAGATGCATGTGCATGCTTAAAACGCGTTTTCGCACAAATGCGTGCGCGGGTGCTAAAAATAGCAGCATCGGCATGCTTAGCACGTCGTTTGGTAGAAATCCACGTGCGCGTTCTGCAAAAAGCAGCATTTGCATGCACATCTTGTGGTTTTGCAGAAAACTTCATCCGCGTCTACCAAAAGATGCATGTGCATGCTTAAAACGCGTTTTCGCACAAATGCGTGCGCGGGTGCTAAAAAGAGCAGCATCGGCATGCTTAGCACGTTGTCTGGTAGAAATCCACGTGCGCGTTCTGCAAAAAGCACCATTTGCATGCACATCTTGTGGTTTTGCAGAAAACTTCATCCGCGTCTACCAAAAGATGCATGTGCATGCTTAAAACGCGTTTTCGCACAAATGCGTGCGCGGGTGCTAAAAAGAGCAGCATCGGCATGCTTAGCACGTCGTTTGGTAGAAATCCACGTGCGCGTTCTGCAAAAAGCACCATTTGCATGCACATCTTGTGGTTTTGCAGAAAACTTCATCCGCGTCTACCAAAAGATGCATGTGCATGCTTAAAACGCGTTTTCGCACAAATGCGTGCGCGGGTGCTAAAAATAGCAGCATCGGCATGCTTAGCACGTCGTTTGGTAGAAATCCACGTGCGCGTTCTGCAAAAAGCACCATTTGCATGCACATCTTGTGGTTTTGCAGAAAACTTCATCCGCGTCTACCAAAAGATGCATGTGCATGCTTAAAATGCGTTTTCGCACAAATCCGTGCGCGGGTGCTAAAAAGAGCAGCATCGGCAAGCTTAGCACATCGTTTGGTAGAAATCCACGTGCGCGTTCTGCAAAAAGCACCATTTGCATGCACATCTTGTGGTTTTGCAGAAAACTTCATCCGCGTCTACCAAAAGATGCATGTGCATGCTTAAAACGCGTTTTCGCACAAATGCGTGCGCGGGTGCTAAAAAGAGCAGCATCGGCATGCTTAGGACGTCGTTTGGTAGAAATCCACGTGCGCGTTCTGCAAAAAGCACAATTTGCATGCACATCTTGTGGTTTTGCAGAAAACTTCATCCGCGTCTACCAAAAGATGCATGTGCATGCTTAAAACGCGTTTTCGCACAAATGCGTGCGCGGGTGCTAAAAAGAGCAGCATCGGCATGCTTAGCACGTCGTTTGGTAGAAATCCACGTGCGCGTTCTGCAAAAAGCACCATTTGCATGCACATCTTGTGGTTTTGCAGAAAACTTCATCCGCGTCTACCAAAAGATGCATGTGCATGCTTAAAACGCGTTTTCGCACAAATGCGTGCGCGGGTGCTAAAAATAGCAGCATCGGCATGATTAGCACGTCGTTTGGTAGAAATCTACGTGCGCGTTCTGCCAAAAGCACCATTTGCATGCACATCTTGTGGTTTTGTAGAAAACTTCATCCGCGTCTACCAAAAGATGCATGTGCATGCTTAAAACGCGTTTTCGCACAAATGCGTGCGCGGGTGCTAAAAAGAGCAGCATCGGCATGTTTAGCACGTCGTTTGGTAGAAATCCACGTGCGCGTTCTGCCAAAAGCACCATTTGCATGCACATCTTGTGGTTTTGCAGAAAACTTCATCCGCGTCTACCAAAAGATGCATGTGCATGCTTAAAACGCGTTTTCGCACAAATGCGTGCGCGGGTGCTAAAAAGAGCAGCATCGGCATGCTTAGCACGTCGTTTGGTAGAAATCCACGTGCGCGTTCTGCAAAAAGCACCATTTGCATGCACATCTTGTGGTTTTGCAGAAAACTTCATCCGCGTCTACCAAAAGATGCATGTGCATGCTTAAAACGCGTTTTCGCACAAATGCGTGCGCGGGTGCTAAAAAGAGCAGCATCGGCATGCTTAGCACGTCGTTTGGTAGAAATCCACGAGCGCGTTCTGCAAAAAGCACCATTTGCATGCACATCTTGTGGTTTTGCAGAAAACTTCATCCGCGTCTACCAAAAGATGCATGTGCATGCTTAAAACGCGTTTTCGCACAAATCCGTGCGCGGGTGCTAAAAAGAGCAGCATCGGCATGCTTAGCACGTCGTTTGGTAGAAATCCACGTGCGCGTTCTGCAAAAAGCACCATTTGCATGCACATCTTGTGGTTTTGCAGAAAACTTCATCCGCGTCTACCAAAAGATGCATGTGCATGCTTAAAACGCGTTTTCGCACAAATCCGTGCGCGGGTGCTAAAAAGAGCAGCATCGGCATGCTTAGCACGTCGTTTGGTAGAAATCCACGTGCGCGTTCTGCAAAAAGCACCATTTGCATGCACATCTTGTGGTTTTGCAGAAAACTTCATCCGCGTCTACCAAAAGATGCATGTGCATGCTTAAAACGCGTTTTCGCACAAATGCGTGCGCGGGTGCTAAAAAGAGCAGCATCGGCATGCTTAGCACGTCGTTTGGTAGAAATCCACGTGCGCGTTCTGCAAAAAGCACCATTTGCATGCACATCTTGTGGTTTTGCAGAAAACTTCATCCGCGTCTACCAAAAGATGCATATGCATGCTTAAAACGCGTTTTCGCACAAATCCGTGCGCGGGTGCTAAAAAGAGCAGCATCGGCATGCTTAGCACGTCGTTTGGTAGAAATCCACGTGCGCGTTCTGCAAAAAGCACCATTTGCATGCACATCTTGTGGTTTTGCAGAAAACTTCATCCGCGTCTACCAAAAGATGCATGTGCATGCTTAAAACGCGTTTTCGCACAAATGCGTGCGCGGGTGCTAAAAGAGCAGCATCGGCATGCTTAGCACGTCGTTTGGTAGAAATCCACGTGCGCGTTCTGCAAAAAGCACCATTTGCATGCACATCTTGTGGTTTCGCAGAAAACTTCATCCGCGTCTACCAAAAGATGCATGTGCATGCTTAAAACGCGTTTTCGCACAAATGCGTGCGCGGGTGCTAAAAATAGCAGCATCGGCATGCTTAGCACGTCGTTTGGTAGAAATCCACGTGCGCGTTCTGCAAAAAGCACCATTTGCATGCACATCTTGTGGTTTTGCAGAAAACTTCATCCGCGTCTACCAAAAGATGCATGTGCATGCTTAAAACGCGTTTTCGCACAAATGCGTGCGCGGGTGCTAAAAAGAGCAGCATCGGCATGCTTAGCACGTCGTTTGGTAGAAATCCACGTGCGCGTTCTGCAAAAAGCACCATTTGCATGCACATCTTGTGGTTTTGCAGAAAACTTCATCCGCGTCTACCAAAAGATGCATGTGCATGCTTAAAACGCGTTTTCGCACAAATGCGTGCGCGGGTGCTAAAAATAGCAGCATCGGCATGCTTAGCACGTCGTTTGGTAGAAATCCACGTGCGCGTTCTGCAAAAAGCACCATTTGCATGCACATCTTGTGGTTTTGCAGAAAACTTCATCCGCGTCTACCAAAAGATGCATGTGCATGCTTAAAAACGCGTTTTCGCACAAATCCGTGCGCGGGTGCTAAAAAGAGCAGCATCGGCAAGCTTAGCACATCGTTTGGTAGAAATCCACGTGCGCGTTCTGCAAAAAGCACCATTTGCATGCACATCTTGTGGTTTTGCAGAAAACTTCATCCGCGTCTACCAAAAGATGCATGTGCATGCTTAAAACGCGTTTTCGCACAAATGCGTGCGCGGGTGCTAAAAAGAGCAGCATCGGCATGCTTAGGACGTCGTTTGGTAGAAATCCACGTGCGCGTTCTGCAAAAAGCACAATTTGCATGCACATCTTGTGGTTTTGCAGAAAACTTCATCCGCGTCTACCAAAAGATGCATGTCCATGCTTAAAACGCGTTTTCGCACAAATGCGTGCGCGGGTGCTAAAAAGAGCAGCATCGGCATGCTTAGCACGTCGTTTGGTAGAAATCCACGTGCGCGTTCTGCAAAAAGCACCATTTGCATGCACATCTTGTGGTTTTGCAGAAAACTTCATCCGCGTCTACCAAAAGATGCATGTGCATGCTTAAAACGCGTTTTCGCACAAATGCGTGCGCGGGTGCTAAAAATAGCAGCATCGGCATGATTAGCACGTCGTTTGGTAGAAATCTACGTGCGCGTTCTGCCAAAAGCACCATTTGCATGCACATCTTGTGGTTTTGTAGAAAACTTCATCCGCGTCTACCAAAAGATGCATGTGCATGCTTAAAACGCGTTTTCGCACAAATCCGTGCGCGGGTGCTAAAAAGAGCAGCATCGGCATGCTTAGCACGTCGTTTGGTAGAAATCCACGTGCGCGTTCTGCAAAAAGCACCATTTGCATGCACATCTTGTGGTTTTGCAGAAAACTTCATCCGCGTCTACCAAAAGATGCATGTGCATGCTTAAAACGCGTTTTCGCACAAATGCGTGCGCGGGTGCTAAAAAGAGCAGCATCGGCATGCTTAGCACGTCGTTTGGTAGAAATCCACGAGCGCGTTCTGCAAAAAGCACCATTTGCATGCACATCTTGTGGTTTTGCAGAAAACTTCATCCGCGTCTACCAAAAGATGCATGTGCATGCTTAAAACGCGTTTTCGCACAAATCCGTGCGCGGGTGCTAAAAAGAGCAGCATCGGCATGCTTAGCACGTCGTTTGGTAGAAATCCACGTGCGCGTTCTGCAAAAAGCACCATTTGCATGCACATCTTGTGGTTTTGCAGAAAACTTCATCCGCGTCTACCAAAAGATGCATGTGCATGCTTAAAACGCGTTTTCGCACAAATCCGTGCGCGGGTGCTAAAAAGAGCAGCATCGGCATGCTTAGCACGTCGTTTGGTAGAAATCCACGTGCGCGTTCTGCAAAAAGCACCATTTGCATGCACATCTTGTGGTTTTGCAGAAAACTTCATCCGCGTCTACCAAAAGATGCATGTGCATGCTTAAAACGCGTTTTCGCACAAATGCGTGCGCGGGTGCTAAAAAGAGCAGCATCGGCATGCTTAGCACGTCGTTTGGTAGAAATCCACGTGCGCGTTCTGCAAAAAGCACCATTTGCATGCACATCTTGTGGTTTTGCAGAAAACTTCATCCGCGTCTACCAAAAGATGCATATGCATGCTTAAAACGCGTTTTCGCACAAATCCGTGCGCGGGTGCTAAAAAGAGCAGCATCGGCATGCTTAGCACGTCGTTTGGTAGAAATCCACGTGCGCGTTCTGCAAAAAGCACCATTTGCATGCACATCTTGTGGTTTTGCAGAAAACTTCATCCGCGTCTACCAAAAGATGCATGTGCATGCTTAAAACGCGTTTTCGCACAAATGCGTGCGCGGGTGCTAAAAAGAGCAGCATCGGCATGCTTAGCACGTCGTTTGGTAGAAATCCACGTGCGCGTTCTGCAAAAAGCACCATTTGCATGCACATCTTGTGGTTTCGCAGAAAACTTCATCCGCGTCTACCAAAAGATGCATGTGCATGCTTAAAACGCGTTTTCGCACAAATGCGTGCGCGGGTGCTAAAAATAGCAGCATCGGCATGCTTAGCACGTCGTTTGGTAGAAATCCACGTGCGCGTTCTGCAAAAAGCACCATTTGCATGCACATCTTGTGGTTTTGCAGAAAACTTCATCCGCGTCTACCAAAAGATGCATGTGCATGCTTAAAACGCGTTTTCGCACAAATGCGTGCGCGGGTGCTAAAAAGAGCAGCATCGGCATGCTTAGCACGTCGTTTGGTAGAAATCCACGTGCGCGTTCTGCAAAAAGCACCATTTGCATGCACATCTTGTGGTTTTGCAGAAAACTTCATCCGCGTCTACCAAAAGATGCATGTGCATGCTTAAAACGCGTTTTCGCACAAATGCGTGCGCGGGTGCTAAAAATAGCAGCATCGGCATGCTTAGCACGTCGTTTGGTAGAAATCCACGTGCGCGTTCTGCAAAAAGCACCATTTGCATGCACATCTTGTGGTTTTGCAGAAAACTTCATCCGCGTCTACCAAAAGATGCATGTGCATGCTTAAAACGCGTTTTCGCACAAATCCGTGCGCGGGTGCTAAAAAGAGCAGCATCGGCAAGCTTAGCACATCGTTTGGTAGAAATCCACGTG
The DNA here is from genome assembly GCF_023375885.2 of Dermacentor andersoni. Taxonomy (NCBI): domain Eukaryota; kingdom Metazoa; phylum Arthropoda; class Arachnida; order Ixodida; family Ixodidae; genus Dermacentor; species Dermacentor andersoni. Next base: position 196,248 of record NW_027314845.1, on the reverse strand, counting down.
CGCGTTCTGCAAAAAGCACCATTTGCATGCACATCTTGTGGTTTTGCAGAAAACTTCATCCGCGTCTACCAAAAGATGCATGTGCATGCTTAAAACGCGTTTTCGCACAAATGCGTGCGCGGGTGCTAAAAAGAGCAGCATCGGCATGCTTAGGACGTCGTTTGGTAGAAATCCACGTGCGCGTTCTGCAAAAAGCACAATTTGCATGCACATCTTGTGGTTTTGCAGAAAACTTCATCCGCGTCTACCAAAAGATGCATGTCCATGCTTAAAACGCGTTTTCGCACAAATGCGTGCGCGGGTGCTAAAAAGAGCAGCATCGGCATGCTTAGCACGTCGTTTGGTAGAAATCCACGTGCGCGTTCTGCAAAAAGCACCATTTGCATGCACATCTTGTGGTTTTGCAGAAAACTTCATCCGCGTCTACCAAAAGATGCATGTGCATGCTTAAAACGCGTTTTCGCACAAATGCGTGCGCGGGTGCTAAAAATAGCAGCATCGGCATGATTAGCACGTCGTTTGGTAGAAATCTACGTGCGCGTTCTGCCAAAAGCACCATTTGCATGCACATCTTGTGGTTTTGTAGAAAACTTCATCCGCGTCTACCAAAAGATGCATGTGCATGCTTAAAACGCGTTTTCGCACAAATCCGTGCGCGGGTGCTAAAAAGAGCAGCATCGGCATGCTTAGCACGTCGTTTGGTAGAAATCCACGTGCGCGTTCTGCAAAAAGCACCATTTGCATGCACATCTTGTGGTTTTGCAGAAAACTTCATCCGCGTCTACCAAAAGATGCATGTGCATGCTTAAAACGCGTTTTCGCACAAATGCGTGCGCGGGTGCTAAAAAGAGCAGCATCGGCATGCTTAGCACGTTGTCTGGTAGAAATCCACGTGCGCGTTCTGCAAAAAGCACCATTTGCATGCACATCTTGTGGTTTTGCAGAAAACTTCTTTCGCGTCTACCAAAAGATGCATGTGCATGCTTAAAACGCGTTTTCGCACAAATGCGTGCGCGGGTGCTAAAAAGAGCAGCATCGGCATGCTTAGCACGTCGTTTGGTAGAAATCCACGTGCGCGTTCTGCCAAAAGCACCATTTGCATGCACATCTTGTGGTTTTGCAGAAAACTTCATCCGCGTCTACCAAAAGATGCATGTGCATGCTTAAAACGCGTTTTCGCACAAATGCGTGCGCGGGTGCTAAAAAGAGCAGCATCGGCATGCTTAGCACGTCGTTTGGTAGAAATCCACGTGCGCGTTCTGCCAAAAGCACCATTTGCATGCACATCTTGTGGTTTTGCAGAAAACTTCATCCGCGTCTACCAAAAGATGCATGTGCATGCTTAAAACGCGTTTTCGCACAAATCCGTGCGCGGGTGCTAAAAAGAGCAGCATCGGCATGCTTAGCACGTCGTTTGGTAGAAATCCACGTGCGCGTTCTGCAAAAAGCACCATTTGCATGCACATCTTGTGGTTTTGCAGAAAACTTCATCCGCGTCTACCAAAAGATGCATGTGCATGCTTAAAACGCGTTTTCGCACAAATGCGTGCGCGGGTGCTAAAAAGAGCAGCATCGGCATGCTTAGCACGTCGTTTGGTAGAAATCCACGAGCGCGTTCTGCAAAAAGCACCATTTGCATGCACATCTTGTGGTTTTGCAGAAAACTTCATCCGCGTCTACCAAAAGATGCTTGTGTATGCTTAAAACGCGTTTTCGCACAAATCCGTGCGCGGGTGCTAAAAAGAGCAGCATCGGCATGCTTAGCACGTCGTTTGGTAGAAATCCACGTGCGCGTTCTGCAAAAAGCACCATTTGCATGCACATCTTGTGGTTTTGCAGAAAACTTCATCCGCGTCTACCAAAAGATGCATGTGCATGCTTAAAACGCGTTTTCGCACAAATCCGTGCGCGGGTGCTAAAAAGAGCAGCATCGGCATGCTTAGCACGTCGTTTGGTAGAAATCCACGTGCGCGTTCTGCAAAAAGCACCATTTGCATGCACATCTTGTGGTTTTGCAGAAAACTTCATCCGCGTCTACCAAAAGATGCATGTGCATGCTTAAAACGCGTTTTCGCACAAATGCGTGCGCGGGTGCTAAAAAGAGCAGCATCGGCATGCTTAGCACGTCGTTTGGTAGAAATCCACGTGCGCGTTCTGCAAGAAGCACCATTTGCATGCACATCTTGTGGTTTTGCAGAAAACTTCATCCGCGTCTACCAAAAGATGCATGTGCATGCTTAAAACGCGTTTTCGCACAAATCCGTGCGCGGGTGCTAAAAAGAGCAGCATCGGCATGCTTAGCACGTCGTTTGGTAGAAATCCACGTGCGCGTTCTGCAAAAAGCACCATTTGCATGCACATCTTGTGGTTTTGCAGAAAACTTCATCCGCGTCTACCAAAAGATGCATGTGCATGCATAAAACGCGTTTTCGCACAAATGCGTGCGCGGGTGCTAAAAAGAGCAGCATCGGCATGCTTAGCCCGTCGTTTGGTAGAAATCCACGTGCGCGTTCTGCAAAAAGCACCATTTGCATGCACATCTTGTGGTTTTGCAGAAAACTTCATCCGCGTCTACCAAAAGATGCATGTGCATGCTTAAAACGCGTTTTCGCACAAATGCGTGCGCGGGTGCTAAAAATAGCAGCATCGGCATGCTTAGCACGTCGTTTGGTAGAAATCCACGTGCGCGTTCTGCAAAAAGCACCATTTGCATGCACATCTTGTGGTTTTGCAGAAAACTTCATCCGCGTCTACCAAAAGATGCATGTGCATGCTTAAAACGCGTTTTCGCACAAATGCGTGCGCGGGTGCTAAAAAGAGCAGCATCGGCATGCTTAGCACGTCGTTTGGTAGAAATCCACGTGCGCGTTCTGCAAAAAGCACCATTTGCATGCACATCTTGTGGTTTTGCAGAAAACTTCATCCGCGTCTACCAAAAGATGCATGTGCATGCTTAAAACGCGTTTTCGCACAAATGCGTGCGCGGGTGCTAAAAATAGCAGCATCGGCATGCTTAGCACGTCGTTTGGTAGAAATCCACGTGCGCGTTCTGCAAAAAGCACCATTTGCATGCACATCTTGTGGTTTTGCAGAAAACTTCATCCGCGTCTACCAAAAGATGCATGTGCATGCTTAAAACGCGTTTTCGCACAAATGCGTGCGCGGGTGCTAAAAAGAGCAGCATCGGCATGCTTAGCACGTCGTTTGGTAGAAATCCACGTGCGCGTTCTGCAAAAAGCACCATTTGCATGCACATCTTGTGGTTTTGCAGAAAACTTCATCCGCGTCTACGAAAAGATGCATGTGCATGCTTAAAACGCGTTTTCGCACAAATGCGTGCGCGGGTGCTAAAAATAGCAGCATCGGCATGCTTAGCACGTCGTTTGGTAGAAATCCACGTGCGCGTTCTGCAAAAAGCACCATTTGCATGCACATCTTGTGGTTTTGCAGAAAACTTCATCCGCGTCTACCAAAAGATGCATGTGCATGCTTAAAACGCGTTTTCGCACAAATGCGTGCGCGGGTGCTAAAAAGAGCAGCATCGGCATGCTTAGCACGTCGTTTGGTAGAAATCCACGTGCGCGTTCTGCAAGAAGCACCATTTGCATGCACATCTTGTGGTTTTGCAGAAAACTTCATCCGCGTCTACCAAAAGATGCATGTGCATGCTTAAAACGCGTTTTCGCACAAATCCGTGCGCGGGTGCTAAAAAGAGCAGCATCGGCATGCTTAGCACGTCGTTTGGTAGAAATCCACGTGCGCGTTCTGCAAAAAGCACCATTTGCATGCACATCTTGTGGTTTTGCAGAAAACTTCATCCGCGTCTACCAAAAGATGCATGTGCATGCATAAAACGCGTTTTCGCACAAATGCGTGCGCGGGTGCTAAAAAGAGCAGCATCGGCATGCTTAGCCCGTCGTTTGGTAGAAATCCACGTGCGCGTTCTGCAAAAAGCACCATTTGCATGCACATCTTGTGGTTTTGCAGAAAACTTCATCCGCGTCTACCAAAAGATGCATGTGCATGCTTAAAACGCGTTTTCGCACAAATGCGTGCGCGGGTGCTAAAAATAGCAGCATCGGCATGCTTAGCACGTCGTTTGGTAGAAATCCACGTGCGCGTTCTGCAAAAAGCACCATTTGCATGCACATCTTGTGGTTTTGCAGAAAACTTCATCCGCGTCTACCAAAAGATGCATGTGCATGCTTAAAACGCGTTTTCGCACAAATGCGTGCGCGGGTGCTAAAAAGAGCAGCATCGGCATGCTTAGCACGTCGTTTGGTAGAAATCCACGTGCGCGTTCTGCAAAAAGCACCATTTGCATGCACATCTTGTGGTTTTGCAGAAAACTTCATCCGCGTCTACCAAAAGATGCATGTGCATGCTTAAAACGCGTTTTCGCACAAATGCGTGCGCGGGTGCTAAAAATAGCAGCATCGGCATGCTTAGCACGTCGTTTGGTAGAAATCCACGTGCGCGTTCTGCAAAAAGCACCATTTGCATGCACATCTTGTGGTTTTGCAGAAAACTTCATCCGCGTCTACCAAAAGATGCATGTGCATGCTTAAAACGCGTTTTCGCACAAATGCGTGCGCGGGTGCTAAAAAGAGCAGCATCGGCATGCTTAGCACGTCGTTTGGTAGAAATCCACGTGCGCGTTCTGCAAAAAGCACCATTTGCATGCACATCTTGTGGTTTTGCAGAAAACTTCATCCGCGTCTACGAAAAGATGCATGTGCATGCTTAAAACGCGTTTTCGCACAAATGCGTGCGCGGGTGCTAAAAATAGCAGCATCGGCATGCTTAGCACGTCGTTTGGTAGAAATCCACGTGCGCGTTCTGCAAAAAGCACCATTTGCATGCACATCTTGTGGTTTTGCAGAAAACTTCATCCGCGTCTACCAAAAGATGCATGTGCATGCTTAAAACGCGTTTTCGCACAAATGCGTGCGCGGGTGCTAAAAAGAGCAGCATCGGCATGATTAGCACGTCGTTTGGTAGAAATCTACGTGCGCGTTCTGCCAAAAGCACCATTTGCATGCACATCTTGTGGTTTTGCAGAAGACTTCATCCGCGTCTACCAAAAGATGCATGTGCATGCTTAAAACGCGTTTTCGCACAAATCCGTGCGCGGGTGCTAAAAAGAGCAGCATCGGCATGCTTAGCACGTCGTTTGGTAGAAATCCACGTGCGCGTTCTGCAAAAAGCACAATTTGCATGCACATCTTGTGGTTTTGCAGAAAACTTCATCCGCGTCTACCAAAAGATGCATGTGCATGCTTAAAACGCGTTTTCGCACAAATGCGTGCGCGGGTGCTAAAAAGAGCAGCATCGGCATGCTTAGCACGTCGTTTGGTAGAAATCCACGTGCGCGTTCTGCAAAAAGCACCATTTGCATGCACATCTTGTGGTTTTGCAGAAAACTTCATCCGCGTCTACCAAAAGATGCATGTGCATGCTTAAAACGCGTTTTCGCACAAATGCGTGCGCGGGTGCTAAAAATAGCAGCATCGGCATGATTAGCACGTCGTTTGGTAGAAATCTACGTGCGCGTTCTGCCAAAAGCACCATTTGCATGCACATCTTGTGGTTTTGCAGAAAACTTCATCCGCGTCTACCAAAAGATGCATGTGCATGCTTAAAACGCGTTTTCGCACAAATCCGTGCGCGGGTGCTAAAAAGAGCAGCATCGGCATGCTTAGCACGTCGTTTGGTAGAAATCCACGTGCGCGTTCTGCAAAAAGCACCATTTGCATGCACATCTTGTGGTTTTGCAGAAAACTTCATCCGCGTCTACCAAAAGATGCATGTGCATGCTTAAAACGCGTTTTCGCACAAATGCGTGCGCGGGTGCTAAAAAGAGCAGCATCGGCATGCTTAGCACGTTGTCTGGTAGAAATCCACGTGCGCGTTCTGCAAAAAGCAGCATTTGCATGCACATCTTGTGGTTTTGCAGAAAACTTCATCCGCGTCTACCAAAAGATGCATGTGCATGCTTAAAACGCGTTTTCGCACAAATGCGTGCGCGGGTGCTAAAAAGAGCAGCATCGGCATGCTTAGCACGTCGTTTGGTAGAAATCCACGTGCGCGTTCTGCAAAAAGCACCATTTGCATGCACATCTTGTGGTTTTGCAGAAAACTTCATCCGCGTCTACCAAAAGATGCATGTGCATGCTTAAAACGCGTTTTCGCACAAATGCGTGCGCGGGTGCTAAAAAGAGCAGCATCGGCATGCTTAGGACGTCGTTTGGTAGAAATCCACGTGCGCGTTCTGCAAAAAGCACAATTTGCATGCACATCTTGTGGTTTTGCAGAAAACTTCATCCGCGTCTACCAAAAGATGCATGTGCATGCTTAAAACGCGTTTTCGCACAAATCCGTGCGCGGGTGCTAAAAAGAGCAGCATCGGCAAGCTTAGCACATCGTTTGGTAGAAATCCACGTGCGCGTTCTGCAAAAAGCACCATTTGCATGCACATCTTGTGGTTTTGCAGAAAACTTCATCCGCGTCTACCAAAAGATGCATGTGCATGCTTAAAACGCGTTTTCGCACAAATGCGTGCGCGGGTGCTAAAAAGAGCAGCATCGGCATGCTTAGGACGTCGTTTGGTAGAAATCCACGTGCGCGTTCTGCAAAAAGCACAATTAGCATGCACATCTTGTGGTTTTGCAGAAAACTTCATCCGCGTCTACCAAAAGATGCATGTGCATGCTTAAAACGCGTTTTCGCACAAATGCGTGCGCGGGTGCTAAAAAGAGCAGCATCGGCATGCTTAGCACGTCGTTTGGTAGAAATCCACCTGCGCGTTCTGCAAAAAGCACCATTTGCATGCACATCTTGTGGTTTTGCAGAAAACTTCATCCGCGTCTACCAAAAGATGCATGTGCATGCTTAAAACGCGTTTTCGCACAAATGCGTGCGCGGGTGCTAAAAATAGCAGCATCGGCATGCTTAGCACGTCGTTTGGTAGAAATCCACGTGCGCGTTCTGCAAAAAGCACCATTTGCATGCACATCTTCTGGTTTTGCAGAAAACTTCATCCGCGTCTACCAAAAGATGCATGTGCATGCTTAAAACGCGTTTTCGCACAAATGCGTGCGCGGGTGCTAAAAAGAGCAGCATCGGCATGCTTAGCACGTCGTTTGGTAGAAATCCACGTGCGCGTTCTGCCAAAAGCACCATTTGCATGCACATCTTGTGGTTTTGCAGAAAACTTCATCCGCGTCTACCAAAAGATGCATGTGCATGCTTAAAACGCGTTTTCGCACAAATGCGTGCGCGGGTGCTAAAAATAGCAGCATCGGCATGCTTAGCACGTCGTTTGGTAGAAATCCACGTGCGCGTTCTGCAAAAAGCACCATTTGCATGCACATCTTGTGGTTTTGCAGAAAACTTCATCCGCGTCTACCAAAAGATGCATGTGCATGCCTAAAACGCGTTTTCGCACAAATGCGTGCGCGGGTGCTAAAAAGAGCAGCATCGGCATGCTTAGCACGTCGTTTGGTAGAAATCCACGTGCGCGTTCTGCCAAAAACACCATTTGCATGCACATCTTGTGGTTTTGCAGAAAACTTCATCCGCGTCTACCAAAAGATGCATGTGCATGCTTAAAACGCGTTTTCGCACAAATGCGTGCGCGGGTGCTAAAAATAGCAGCATCGGCATGCTTAGCACGTCGTTTGGTAGAAATCCACGTGCGCGTTCTGAAAAAAGCACCATTTGCATGCACATCTTGTGGTTTTGCAGAAAACTTCATCCGCGTCTACCAAAAGATGCATGTGCATGCTTAAAACGCGTTTTCGCACAAATGCGTGCGCGGGTGCTAAAAAGAGCAGCATCGGCATGCTTAGCACGTCGTTTGGTAGAAATCCACGTGCGCGTTCTGCCAAAAGCACCATTTGCATGCACATCTTGTGGTTTTGCAGAAAACTTCATCCGCGTCTACCAAAAGATGCATGTGCATGCTTAAAACGCGTTTTCGCACAAATCCGTGCGCGGGTGCTAAAAAGAGCAGCATCGGCATGCTTAGCACGTCGTTTGGTAGAAATCCACGTGCGCGTTCTGCCAAAAGCACCATTTGCATGCACGTCTTGTGGTTTTGCAGAAAACTTCATCCGCGTCTACCAAAAGATGCATGTGCATGCTTAAAACGCGTTTTCGCACAAATCCGTGCGCGGGTGCTAAAAAGAGCAGCATCGGCATGCTTAGCACGTCGTTTGGTAGAAATCCACGTGCGCGTTCTGCAAAAAGCACCATTTGCATGCACATCTTGTGGTTTTGCAGAAAACTTCATCCGCGTCTACCAAAAGATGCATGTGCATGCTTAAAACGCGTTTTCGCAGAAATGCGTGCGCGGGTGCTAAAAAGAGCAGCATCGGCATGCTTAGCACGTCGTTTGGTAGAAATCCACGTGCGCGTTCTGCCAAAAGCACCATTTGCATGCACATCTTGTGGTTTTGCAGAAAACTTCATCCGCGTCTACCAAAAGATGCATGTGCATGCTTAAAACGCGTTTTCGCACAAATGCGTGCGCGGGTGCTAAAAATAGCAGCATCGGCATGCTTAGCACGTCGTTTGGTAGAAATCCACGTGCGCGTTCTGCAAAAAGCACCATTTGCATGCACATCTTGTGGTTTTGCAGAAAACTTCATCCGCGTCTACCAAAAGATGCATGTGCATGCCTAAAACGCGTTTTCGCACAAATGCGTGCGCGGGTGCTAAAAAGAGCAGCATCGGCATGCTTAGCACGTCGTTTGGTAGAAATCCACGTGCGCGTTCTGCCAAAAACACCATTTGCATGCACATCTTGTGGTTTTGCAGAAAACTTCATCCGCGTCTACCAAAAGATGCATGTGCATGCTTAAAACGCGTTTTCGCACAAATGCGTGCGCGGGTGCTAAAAATAGCAGCATCGGCATGCTTAGCACGTCGTTTGGTAGAAATCCACGTGCGCGTTCTGCAAAAAGCACCATTTGCATGCACATCTTGTGGTTTTGCAGAAAACTTCATCCGCGTCTACCAAAAGATGCATGTGCATGCTTAAAACGCGTTTTCGCACAAATGCGTGCGCGGGTGCTAAAAAGAGCAGCATCGGCATGCTTAGCACGTCGTTTGGTAGAAATCCACGTGCGCGTTCTGCCAAAAGCACCATTTGCATGCACATCTTGTGGTTTTGCAGAAAACTTCATCCGCGTCTACCAAAAGATGCATGTGCATGCTTAAAACGCGTTTTCGCACAAATCCGTGCGCGGGTGCTAAAAAGAGCAGCATCGGCATGCTTAGCACGTCGTTTGGTAGAAATCCACGTGCGCGTTCTGCCAAAAGCACCATTTGCATGCACGTCTTGTGGTTTTGCAGAAAACTTCATCCGCGTCTACCAAAAGATGCATGTGCATGCTTAAAACGCGTTTTCGCACAAATCCGTGCGCGGGTGCTAAAAAGAGCAGCATCGGCATGCTTAGCACGTCGTTTGGTAGAAATCCACGTGCGCGTTCTGCAAAAAGCACCATTTGCATGCACATCTTGTGGTTTTGCAGAAAACTTCATCCGCGTCTACCAAAAGATGCATGTGCATGCTTAAAACGCGTTTTCGCAGAAATGCGTGCGCGGGTGCTAAAAAGAGCAGCATCGGCATGCTTAGCACGTCGTTTGGTAGAAATCCACGTGCGCGTTCTGCCAAAAGCACCATTTGCATGCACATCTTGTGGTTTTGCAGAAAACTTCATCCGCGTCTACCAAAAGATGCATGTGCATGCTTAAAACGCGTTTTCGCACAAATGCGTGCGCGGGTGCTAAAAAGAGCAGCATCGGCATGCTTAGCACGTCGTTTGGTAGAAATCCACGTGCGCGTTCTGCAAAAAGCACCATTTGCATGCACATCTTGTGGTTTTGCAGAAAACTTCATCCGCGTCTACCAAAAGATGCATGTGCATGCTTAAAACGCATTTTCGCACAAATGCGTGCGCGGGTGCTAAAAATAGCAGCATCGGCATGCTTAGCACGTCGTTTGGTAGAAATCCACGTGCGCGTTCTGCAAAAAGCACCATTTGCATGCACATCTTGTGGTTTTGCAGAAAACTTCATCCGCGTCTACCAAAAGATGCATGTGCATGCTTAAAACGCGTTTTCGCACAAATCCGTGCGCGGGTGCTAAAAAGAGCAGCATCGGCAAGCTTAGCACATCGTTTGGTAGAAATCCACGTGCGCGTTCTGCAAAAAGCACCATTTGCATGCACATCTTGTGGTTTTGCAGAAAACTTCATCCGCGTCTACCAAAAGATGCATGTGCATGCTTAAAACGCGTTTTCGCACAAATCCGTGCGCGGGTGCTAAAAAGAGCAGCATCGGCATGCTTAGCACGTCGTTTGGTAGAAATCCACGTGCGCGTTCTGCAAAAAGCACCATTTGCATGCACATCTTGTGGTTTTGCAGAAAACTTCATCCGCGTCTACCAAAAGATGCATGTGCATGCTTAAAACGCGTTTTCGCACAAATGCGTGCGCGGGTGCTAAAAAGAGCAGCATCGGCATGCTTAGCACGTCGTTTGGTAGAAATCCACGTGCGCGTTCTGCAAAAAGCACCATTTGCATGCACATCTTGTGGTTTTGCAGAAAACTTCATCCGCGTCTACCAAAAGATGCATGTGCATGCTTAAAACGCGTTTTCGCACAAATGCGTGCGCGGGTGCTAAAAATAGCAGCATCGGCATGCTTAGCACGTCGTTTGGTAGAAATCCACGTGCGCGTTCTGCAAAAAGCACCATTTGCATGCACATCTTGTGGTTTTGCAGAAAACTTCATCCGCGTCTACCAAAAGATGCATGTGCATGCTTAAAACGCGTTTTCGCACAAATGCGTGCGCGGGTGCTAAAAAGAGCAGCATCGGCATGCTTAGCACGTCGTTTGGTAGAAATCCACGTGCGCGTTCTGCCAAAAGCACCATTTGCATGCACATCTTGTGGTTTTGCAGAAAACTTCATCCGCGTCTACCAAAAGATGCATGTGCATGCTTAAAACGCGTTTTCGCACAAATCCGTGCGCGGGTGCTAAAAAGAGCAGCATCGGCATGCTTAGCACGTCGTTTGGTAGAAATCCACGTGCGCGTTCTGCCAAAAGCACCATTTGCATGCACGTCTTGTGGTTTTGCAGAAAACTTCATCCGCGTCTACCAAAAGATGCATGTGCATGCTTAAAACGCGTTTTCGCACAAATCCGTGCGCGGGTGCTAAAAAGAGCAGCATCGGCATGCTTAGCACGTCGTTTGGTAGAAATCCACGTGCGCGTTCTGCAAAAAGCACCATTTGCATGCACATCTTGTGGTTTTGCAGAAAACTTCATCCGCGTCTACCAAAAGATGCATGTGCATGCTTAAAACGCGTTTTCGCAGAAATGCGTGCGCGGGTGCTAAAAAGAGCAGCATCGGCATGCTTAGCACGTCGTTTGGTAGAAATCCACGTGCGCGTTCTGCCAAAAGCACCATTTGCATGCACATCTTGTGGTTTTGCAGAAAACTTCATCCGCGTCTACCAAAAGATGCATGTGCATGCTTAAAACGCGTTTTCGCACAAATGCGTGCGCGGGTGCTAAAAAGAGCAGCATCGGCATGCTTAGCACGTCGTTTGGTAGAAATCCACGTGCGCGTTCTGCAAAAAGCACCATTTGCATGCACATCTTGTGGTTTTGCAGAAAACTTCATCCGCGTCTACCAAAAGATGCATGTGCATGCTTAAAACGCATTTTCGCACAAATGCGTGCGCGGGTGCTAAAAATAGCAGCATCGGCATGCTTAGCACGTCGTTTGGTAGAAATCCACGTGCGCGTTCTGCAAAAAGCACCATTTGCATGCACATCTTGTGGTTTTGCAGAAAACTTCATCCGCGTCTACCAAAAGATGCATGTGCATGCTTAAAACGCGTTTTCGCACAAATCCGTGCGCGGGTGCTAAAAAGAGCAGCATCGGCAAGCTTAGCACATCGTTTGGTAGAAATCCACGTGCGCGTTCTGCAAAAAGCACCATTTGCATGCACATCTTGTGGTTTTGCAGAAAACTTCATCCGCGTCTACCAAAAGATGCATGTGCATGCTTAAAACGCGTTTTCGCACAAATCCGTGCGCGGGTGCTAAAAAGAGCAGCATCGGCATGCTTAGCACGTCGTTTGGTAGAAATCCACGTGCGCGTTCTGCAAAAAGCACCATTTGCATGCACATCTTGTGGTTTTGCAGAAAACTTCATCCGCGTCTACCAAAAGATGCATGTGCATGCTTAAAACGCGTTTTCGCACAAATGCGTGCGCGGGTGCTAAAAAGAGCAGCATCGGCATGCTTAGCACGTCGTTTGGTAGAAATCCACGTGCGCGTTCTGCAAAAAGCACCATTTGCATGCACATCTTGTGGTTTTGCAGAAAACTTCATCCGCGTCTACCAAAAGATGCATGTGCATGCTTAAAACGCGTTTTCGCACAAATGCGTGCGCGGGTGCTAAAAAGAGCAGCATCGGCATGCTTAGCACGTCGTTTGGTAGAAATCCACGTGCGCGTTCTGCCAAAAGCACCATTTGCATGCACATCTTGTGGTTTTGCAGAAAACTTCATCCGCGTCTACCAAAAGATGCATGTGCATGCTTAAAACGCGTTTTCGCACAAATCCGTGCGCGGGTGCTAAAAAGAGCAGCATCGGCATGCTTAGCACGTCGTTTGGTAGAAATCCACGTGCGCGTTCTGCCAAAAGCACCATTTGCATGCACGTCTTGTGGTTTTGCAGAAAACTTCATCCGCGTCTACCAAAAGATGCATGTGCATGCTTAAAACGCGTTTTCGCACAAATCCGTGCGCGGGTGCTAAAAAGAGCAGCATCGGCATGCTTAGCACGTCGTTTGGTAGAAATCCACGTGCGCGTTCTGCAAAAAGCACCATTTGCATGCACATCTTGTGGTTTTGCAGAAAACTTCATCCGCGTCTACCAAAAGATGCATGTGCATGCTTAAAACGCGTTTTCGCAGAAATGCGTGCGCGGGTGCTAAAAAGAGCAGCATCGGCATGCTTAGCACGTCGTTTGGTAGAAATCCACGTGCGCGTTCTGCCAAAAGCACCATTTGCATGCACATCTTGTGGTTTTGCAGAAAACTTCATCCGCGTCTACCAAAAGATGCATGTGCATGCTTAAAACGCGTTTTCGCACAAATGCGTGCGCGGGTGCTAAAAAGAGCAGCATCGGCATGCTTAGCACGTCGTTTGGTAGAAATCCACGTGCGCGTTCTGCAAAAAGCACCATTTGCATGCACATCTTGTGGTTTTGCAGAAAACTTCATCCGCGTCTACCAAAAGATGCATGTGCATGCTTAAAACGCATTTTCGCACAAATGCGTGCGCGGGTGCTAAAAATAGCAGCATCGGCATGCTTAGCACGTCGTTTGGTAGAAATCCACGTGCGCGTTCTGCAAAAAGCACCATTTGCATGCACATCTTGTGGTTTTGCAGAAAACTTCATCCGCGTCTACCAAAAGATGCATGTGCATGCTTAAAACGCGTTTTCGCACAAATCCGTGCGCGGGTGCTAAAAAGAGCAGCATCGGCAAGCTTAGCACATCGTTTGGTAGAAATCCACGTGCGCGTTCTGCAAAAAGCACCATTTGCATGCACATCTTGTGGTTTTGCAGAAAACTTCATCCGCGTCTACCAAAAGATGCATGTGCATGCTTAAAACGCGTTTTCGCACAAATCCGTGCGCGGGTGCTAAAAAGAGCAGCATCGGCATGCTTAGCACGTCGTTTGGTAGAAATCCACGTGCGCGTTCTGCAAAAAGCACCATTTGCATGCACATCTTGTGGTTTTGCAGAAAACTTCATCCGCGTCTACCAAAAGATGCATGTGCATGCTTAAAACGCGTTTTCGCACAAATGCGTGCGCGGGTGCTAAAAAGAGCAGCATCGGCATGCTTAGCACGTCGTTTGGTAGAAATCCACGTGCGCGTTCTGCAAAAAGCACCATTTGCATGCACATCTTGTGGTTTTGCAGAAAACTTCATCCGCGTCTACCAAAAGATGCATGTGCATGCTTAAAACGCGTTTTCGCACAAATGCGTGCGCGGGTGCTAAAAATAGCAGCATCGGCATGCTTAGCACGTCGTTTGGTAGAAATCCACGTGCGCGTTCTGCAAAAAGCACCATTTGCATGCACATCTTCTGGTTTTGCAGAAAACTTCATCCGCGTCTACCAAAAGATGCATGTGCATGCCTAAAACGCGTTTTCGCACAAATGCGTGCGCGGGTGCTAAAAAGAGCAGCATCGGCATGCTTAGCACGTCGTTTGGTAGAAATCCACGTGCGCGTTCTGCCAAAAGCACCATTTGCATGCACATCTTGTGGTTTTGCAGAAAACTTCATCCGCGTCTACCAAAAGATGCATGTGCATGCTTAAAACGCGTTTTCGCACAAATGCGTGCGCGGGTGCTAAAAAGAGCAGCATCGGCATGCTTAGCACGTCGTTTGGTAGAAATCCACGTGCGCGTTCTGCAAAAAGCACCATTTGCATGCACATGTTGTGGTTTTGCAGAAAACTTCATCCGCGTCTACCAAAAGATGCATGTGCATGCTTAAAACGCGTTTTCGCACAAATGCGTGCGCGGGTGCTAAAAAGAGCAGCATCGGCATGCTTAGCACGTCGTTTGGTAGAAATCCACGTGCGCGTTCTGCAAAAAGCACCATTTGCATGCACATCTTGTGGTTTTGCAGAAAACTTCATCCGCGTCTACCAAAAGATGCATGTGCATGCTTAAAACGCGTTTTCGCACAAATCCGTGCGCGGGTGCTAAAAAGAGCAGCATCGGCATGCTCAGCACGTCGTTTGGTAGAAATCCACGTGCGCGTTCTGCGAAAAGCACCATTTGCATGCACATCTTGTGGTTTTGCAGAAAGCTTCATCCGCGTCTACCAAAAGATGCATGTGCATGCTTAAAACGCGTTTTCGCACAAATGCGTGCGCGGGTGCTAAAAAGAGCAGCATCGGCATGCTTAGCACGTCGTTTGGTAGAAATCCACGTGCGCGTTCTGCCAAAAGCACCATTTGCATGCACATCTTGTGGTTTTGCAGAAAACTTCATCCGCGTCTACCAAAAGATGCATGTGCATGCTTAAAACGCGTTTTCGCACAAATGCGTGCGCGGGTGCTAAAAAGAGCAGCATCGGCATGCTTAGCACGTCGTTTGGTAGAAATCCACGTGCGCGTTCTGCAAAAAGCACCATTTGCATGCACATCTTGTGGTTTTGCAGAAAACTTCATCCGCGTCTACCAAAAGATGCATGTGCATGCTTAAAACGCGTTTTCGCACAAATCCGTGCGCGGGTGCTAAAAAGAGACGCATCGGCATGCTTAGCACGTCGTTTGGTAGAAATCCACGTGCGCGTTCTGCAAAAAGCACCATTTGCATGCACATCTTGTGGTTTTGCAGAAAACTTCATCCGCGTCTACCAAAAGATGCATGTGCATGCTTAAAACGCGTTTTCGCACAAATGCGTGCGCGGGTGCTAAAAAGAGCAGCATCGGCATGCTTAGCACATCGTTTGGTAGAAATCCACGTGCGCGTTCTGCAAAAAGCACCATTTGCATGCACATCTTGTGGTTTTGCAGAAAACTTCATCCGCGTCTACCAAAAGATGCATGTGCATGCTTAAAACGCGTTTTCGCACAAATCCGTGCGCGGGTGCTAAAAAGAGCAGCATCGGCATGCTTAGCACGTCGTTTGGTAGAAATCCACGTGCGCGTTCTGCAAAAAGCACCATTAGCATGCACATCTTGTGGTTTTGCAGAAAACTTCATCCGCGTCTACCAAAAGATGCATGTGCATGCTTAAAACGCGTTTTCGCACAAATGCGTGCGCGGGTGCTAAAAAGAGCAGCATCGGCATGCTTAGCACGTCGTTTGGTAGAAATCCACGTGCGCGTTCTGCAAAAAGCACCATTTGCATGCACATCTTGTGGTTTTGCAGAAAACTTCATCCGCGTCTACCAAAAGATGCATGTGCATGCTTAAAACGCGTTTTCGCACAAATGCGTGCGCGGGTGCTAAAAAGAGCAGCATCGGCATGCTTAGCACGTCGTTTGGTAGAAATCCACGTGCGCGTTCTGCAAAAAGCACCATTTGCATGCACATCTTGTGGTTTTGCAGAAAACTTCATCCGCGTCTACCAAAAGATGCATGTGCATGCTTAAAACGCGTTTTCGCACAAATGCGTGCGCGGGTGCTAAAAAGAGCAGCATCGGCATGCTTAGCACGTCGTTTGGTAGAAATCCACGTGCGCGTTCTGCCAAAAGCACCATTTGCATGCACATCTTGTGGTTTTGCAGAAAACTTCATCCGCGTCTACCAAAAGATGCATGTGCATGCTTAAAACGCGTTTTCGCACAAATGCGTGCGCGGGTGCTAAAAAGAGCAGCATCGGCATGCTTAGCACGTCGTTTGGTAGAAATCCACGTGCGCGTTCTGCAAAAAGCACCATTTGCATGCACATCTTGTGGTTTTGCAGAAAACTTCATCCGCGTCTACCAAAAGATGCATGTGCATGCTTAAAACGCGTTTTCGCACAAATGCGTGCGCGGGTGCTAAAAATTGCAGCATCGGCATGCTTAGCACGTCGTTTGGTAGAAATCCACGTGCGCGTTCTGCCAAAAGCACCATTTGCATGCACATCTTGTGGTTTTGCAGAAAACTTCATCCGCGTCTACCAAAAGATGCATGTGCATGCTTAAAACGCGTTTTCGCACAAATGCGTGCGCGGGTGCTAAAAAGAGCAGCATCGGCATGCTTAGCACGTCGTTTGGTAGAAATCCACGTGCGCGTTCTGCAAAAAGCACCATTTGCATGCACATCTTGTGGTTTTGCAGAAAACTTCATCCGCGTCTACCAAAAGATGCATGTACATGCTTAAAACGCGTTTTCGCACAAATGCGTGCGCGGGTGCTAAAAATAGCAGCATCGGCATGCTTAGCACGTCGTTTGGTAGAAATCCACGTGCGCGTTCTGCAAAAAGCACCATTTGCATGCACATCTTGTGGTTTTGCAGAAAACTTCATCCGCGTCTACCAAAAGATGCATGTGCATGCTTAAAACGCGTTTTCGCACAAATCCGTGCGCGGGTGCTAAAAAGAGCAGCATCGGCAAGCTTAGCACATCGTTTGGTAGAAATCCACGTGCGCGTTCTGCAAAAAGCACCATTTGCATGCACATCTTGTGGTTTTGCAGAAAACTTCATCCGCGTCTACCAAAAGATGCATGTGCATGCTTAAAACGCGTTTTCGCACAAATCCGTGCGCGGGTGCTAAAAAGAGCAGCATCGGCATGCTTAGCACGTCGTTTGGTAGAAATCCACGTGCGCGTTCTGCAAAAAGCACCATTAGCATGCACATCTTGTGGTTTTGCAGAAAACTTCATCCGCGTCTACCAAAAGATGCATGTGCATGCTTAAAACGCGTTTTCGCACAAATGCGTGCGCGGGTGCTAAAAAGAGCAGCATCGGCATGCTTAGCACGTCGTTTGGTAGAAATCCACGTGCGCGTTCTGCAAAAAGCACCATTTGCATGCACATCTTGTGGTTTTGCAGAAAACTTCATCCGCGTCTACCAAAAGATGCATGTGCATGCTTAAAACGCGTTTTCGCACAAATGCGTCCGCGGGTGGTAAAAAGAGCAGCATCGGCATGCTTAGCACGTCGTTTGGTAGAAATCCACGTGCGCGTTCTGCAAAAAGCACCATTTGCATGCACATCTTGTGGTTTTGCAGAAAACTTCATCCGCGTCTACCAAAAGATGCATGTGCATGCTTAAAACGCGTTTTCGCACAAATGCGTGCGCGGGTGCTAAAAAGAGCAGCATCGGCATGCTTAGCACGTCGTTTGGTAGAAATCCACGTGCGCGTTCTGCCAAAAGCACCATTTGCATGCACATCTTGTGGTTTTGCAGAAAACTTCATCCGCGTCTACCAAAAGATGCATGTGCATGCTTAAAACGCGTTTTCGCACAAATGCGTGCGCGGGTGCTAAAAAGAGCAGCATCGGCATGCTTAGCACGTCGTTTGGTAGAAATCCACGTGCGCGTTCTGCAAAAAGCACCATTTGCATGCACATCTTGTGGTTTTGCAGAAAACTTCATCCGCGTCTACCAAAAGATGCATGTGCATGCTTAAAACGCGTTTTCGCACAAATGCGTGCGCGGGTGCTAAAAATTGCAGCATCGGCATGCTTAGCACGTCGTTTGGTAGAAATCCACGTGCGCGTTCTGCAAAAAGCACCATTTGCATGCACATCTTGTGGTTTTGCAGAAAACTTCATCCGCGTCTACCAAAAGATGCATGTGCATGCTTAAAACGCGTTTTCGCACAAATCCGTGCGCGGGCGCTAAAAAGAGCAGCATCGGCAAGCTTAGCACATCGTTTGGTAGAAATCCACGTGCGCGTTCTGCAAAAAGCACCATTTGCATGCACATCTTGTGGTTTTGCAGAAAACTTCATCCGCGTCTACCAAAAGATGCATGTGCATGCTTAAAACGCGTTTTCGCACAAATCCGTGCGCGGGTGCTAAAAAGAGCAGCATCGGCATGCTTAGCACGTCGTTTGGTAGAAATCCACGTGCGCGTTCTGGAAAAAGCACCATTTGCATGCACATCTTGTGGTTTTGCAGAAAACTTCATCCGCGTCTACCAAAAGATGCATGTGCATGCTTAAAACGCGTTTTCGCACAAATGCGTGCGCGGGTGCTAAAAAGAGCAGCATCGGCATGCTTAGCACGTCGTTTGGTAGAAATCCACGTGCGCGTTCTGCAAAAAGCACCATTTGCATGCACATCTTGTGGTTTTGCAGAAAACTTCATCCGCGTCTACCAAAAGATGCATGTGCATGCTTAAAACGCGTTTTCGCACAAATGCGTGCGCGGGTGCTAAAAAGAGCAGCATCGGCATGCTTAGCACGTCGTTTGGTAGAAATCCACGTGCGCGTTCTGCCAAAAGCACCATTTGTATGCACATCTTGTGGTTTTGCAGAAAACTTCATCCGCGTCTACCAAAAGATGCATGTGCATGCTTAAAACGCGTTTTCGCACAAATGCGTGCGCGGGTGCTAAAAAGAGCAGCATCGGCATGCTTAGCACGTCGTTTGGTAGAAATCCACGTGCGCGTTCTGCCAAAAGCACCATTTGCATGCACATCTTGTGGTTTTGCAGAAAACTTCATCCGCGTCTACCAAAAGATGCATGTGCATGCTTAAAACGCGTTTTCGCACAAATGCGTGCGCGGGTGCTAAAAAGAGCAGCATCGGCATGCTTAGCACGTCGTTTGGTAGAAATCCACGTGCGCGTTCTGCAAAAAGCACCATTTGCATGCACATCTTGTGGTTTTGCAGAAAACTTCATCCGCGTCTACCAAAAGATGCATGTGCATGCTTAAAACGCGTTTTCGCACAAATGCGTGCGCGGGTGCTAAAAATAGCAGCATCGGCATGCTTAGCACGTCGTTTGGTAGAAATCCACGTGCGCGTTCTGCAAAAAGCACCATTTGCATGCACATCTTGTGGTTTTGCAGAAAACTTCATCCGCGTCTACCAAAAGATGCATGTGCATGCTTAAAACGCGTTTTCGCACAAATCCGTGCGCGGGTGCTAAAAAGAGCAGCATCGGCAAGCTTAGCACATCGTTTGGTAGAAATCCACGTGCGCGTTCTGCAAAAAGCACCATTTGCATGCACATCTTGTGGTTTTGCAGAAAACTTCATCCGCGTCTACCAAAAGATGCATGTGCATGCTTAAAACGCGTTTTCGCACAAATCCGTGCGCGGGTGCTAAAAAGAGCAGCATCGGCATGCTTAGCACGTCGTTTGGTAGAAATCCACGTGCGCGTTCTGCAAAAAGCACCATTAGCATGCACATCTTGTGGTTTTGCAGAAAACTTCATCCGCGTCTACCAAAAGATGCATGTGCATGCTTAAAACGCGTTTTCGCACAAATGCGTGCGCGGGTGCTAAAAAGAGCAGCATCGGCATGCTTAGCACGTCGTTTGGTAGAAATCCACGTGCGCGTTCTGCAAAAAGCACCATTTGCATGCACATCTTGTGGTTTTGCAGAAAACTTCATCCGCGTCTACCAAAAGATGCATGTGCATGCTTAAAACGCGTTTTTCGCACAAATGCGTGCGCGGGTGCTAAAAAGAGCAGCATCGGCATGCTTAGCACGTCGTTTGGTAGAAATCCACGTGCGCGTTCTGCAAAAAGCACCATTTGCATGCACATCTTGTGGTTTTGCAGAAAACTTCATCCGCGTCTACCAAAAGATGCATGTGCATGCTTAAAACGCGTTTTCGCACAAATCCGTGCGCGGGTGCTAAAAAGAGCAGCATCGGCATGCTTAGCACGTCGTTTGGTAGAAATCCACGTGCGCGTTCTGCAAAAAGCACCATTTGCATGCACATCTTGTGGTTTTGCAGAAAACTTCATCCGCGTCTACCAAAAGATGCATGTGCATGCTTAAAACGCGTTTTCGCACAAATGCGTGCGCGGGTGCTAAAAAGAGCAGCATCGGCATGCTTAGCACGTCGTTTGGTAGAAATCCACGTGCGCGTTCTGCCAAAAGCACCATTTGCATGCACATCTTGTGGTTTTGCAGAAAACTTCATCCGCGTCTACCAAAAGATGCATGTGCATGCTTAAAACGCGTTTTCGCACAAATGCGTGCGCGGGTGCTAAAAAGAGCAGCATCGGCATGCTTAGCACGTCGTTTGGTAGAAATCCACGTGCGCGTTCTGCAAAAAGCACCATTTGCATGCACATCTTGTGGTTTTGCAGAAAACTTCATCCGCGTCTACCAAAAGATGCATGTGCATGCTTAAAACGCGTTTTCGCACAAATGCGTGCGCGGGTGCTAAAAATAGCAGCATCGGCATGCTTAGCACGTCGTTTGGTAGAAATCCACGTGCGCGTTCTGCAAAAAGCACCATTTGCATGCACATCTTGTGGTTTTGCAGAAAACTTCATCCGCGTCTACCAAAAGATGCATGTGCATGCTTAAAACGCGTTTTCGCACAAATCCGTGCGCGGGTGCTAAAAAGAGCAGCATCGGCAAGCTTAGCACATCGTTTGGTAGAAATCCACGTGCGCGTTCTGCAAAAAGCACCATTTGCATGCACATCTTGTGGTTTTGCAGAAAACTTCATCCGCGTCTACCAAAAGTTGCATGTGCATGCTTAAAACGCGTTTTCGCACAAATCCGTGCGCGGGTGCTAAAAAGAGCAGCATCGGCATGCTTAGCACGTCGTTTGGTAGAAATCCACGTGCGCGTTCTGCAAAAAGCACCATTAGCATGCACATCTTGTGGTTTTGCAGAAAACTTCATCCGCGTCTACCAAAAGATGCATGTGCATGCTTAAAACGCGTTTTCGCACAAATGCGTGCGCGGGTGCTAAAAAGAGCAGCATCGGCATGCTTAGCACGTCGTTTGGTAGAAATCCACGTGCGCGTTCTGCAAAAAGCACCATTTGCATGCACATCTTGTGGTTTTGCAGAAAACTTCATCCGCGTCTACCAAAAGATGCATGTGCATGCTTAAAACGCGTTTTCGCACAAATGCGTGCGCGGGTACTAAAAAGAGCAGCATCGGCATGCTTAGCACGTCGTTTGGTAGAAATCCACGTGCGCGTTCTGCAAAAAGCACCATTTGCATGCACATCTTGTGGTTTTGCAGAAAACTTCGTCCGCGTCTACCAAAAGATGCATGTGCATGCTTAAAACGCGTTTTCGCACAAATGCGTGCGCGGGTGCTAAAAATAGCAGCATCGGCATGCTTAGCACGTCGTTTGGTAGAAATCCACGTGCGCGTTCTGCAAAAAGCACCATTTGCATGCACATCTTCTGGTTTTGCAGAAAACTTCATCCGCGTCTACCAAAAGATGCATGTGCATGCCTAAAACGCGTTTTCGCACAAATGCGTGCGCGGGTGCTAAAAAGAGCAGCATCGGCATGCTTAGCACGTCGTTTGGTAGAAATCCACGTGCGCGTTCTGCCAAAAGCACCATTTGCATGCACATCTTGTGGTTTTGCAGAAAACTTCATCCGCGTCTACCAAAAGATGCATGTGCATGCTTAAAACGCGTTTTCGCACAAATGCGTGCGCGGGTGCTAAAAAGAGCAGCATCGGCATGCTTAGCACGTCGTTTGGTAGAAATCCACGTGCGCGTTCTGCAAAAAGCACCATTTGCATGCACATCTTGTGGTTTTGCAGAAAACTTCATCCGCGTCTACCAAAAGATGCATGTGCATGCTTAAAACGCGTTTTCGCACAAATCCGTGCGCGGGTGCTAAAAAGAGACGCATCGGCATGCTTAGCACGTCGTTTGGTAGAAATCCACGTGCGCGTTCTGCAAAAAGCACCATTTGCATGCACATCTTGTGGTTTTGCAGAAAACTTCATCCGCGTCTACCAAAAGATGCATGTGCATGCTTAAAACGCGTTTTCGCACAAATGCGTGCGCGGGTGCTAAAAAGAGCAGCATCGGCATGCTTAGCACGTCGTTTGGTAGAAATCCACGTGCGCGTTCTGCAAAAAGCACCATTTGCATGCACATCTTCTGGTTTTGCAGAAAACTTCATCCGCGTCTACCAAAAGATGCATGTGCATGCCTAAAACGCGTTTTCGCACAAATGCGTGCGCGGGTGCTAAAAAGAGCAGCATCGGCATGCTTAGCACGTCGTTTGGTAGAAATCCACGTGCGCGTTCTGCCAAAAGCACCATTTCCATGCACATCTTGTGGTTTTGCAGAAAACTTCATCCGCGTCTACCAAAAGATGCATGTGCATGCTTAAAACGCGTTTTCGCACAAATGCGTGCGCGGGTGCTAAAAAGAGCAGCATCGGCATGCTTAGCACGTCGTTTGGTAGAAATCCACGTGCGCGTTCTGCAAAAAGCACCATTTGCATGCACATCTTGTGGTTTTGCAGAAAACTTCATCCGCGTCTACCAAAAGATGCATGTGCATGCTTAAAACGCGTTTTCGCACAAATCCGTGCGCGGGTGTTAAAAAGAGACGCATCGGCATGCTTAGCACGTCGTTTGGTAGAAATCCACGTGCGCGTTCTGCAAAAAGCACCATTTGCATGCACATCTTGTGGTTTTGCAGAAAACTTCATCCGCGTCTACCAAAAGATGCATGTGCATGCTTAAAACGCGTTTTCGCACAAATGCGTGCGCGGGTGCTAAAAAGAGCAGCATCGGCATGCTTAGCACGTCGTTTGGTAGAAATCCACGTGCGCGTTCTGCAAAAAGCACCATTTGCATGCACATCTTTTGGTTTTGCAGAAAACTTCATCCGCGTCTACCAAAAGATGCATGTGCATGCTTAAAACGCGTTTTCGCACAAATGCGTGCGCGGGTGCTAAAAAGAGCAGCATCGGCATGCTTAGCACGTCGTTTGGTAGAAATCCACGTGCGCGTTCTGCAAAAAGCACCATTTGCATGCACATCTTGTGGTTTTGCAGAAAACTTTATCCGCGTCTACCAAAAGATGCATGTGCATGCTTAAAACGCGTTTTCGCACAAATGTGTGCGCGGGTGCTAAAAAGAGCAGCATCGGCATGCTTAGCACGTCGTTTGGTAGAAATCCACGTGCGCGTTCTGCCAAAAGCACCATTTGCATGCAAATCTTGTGGTTTTGCAGAAAACTTCATCCGCGTCTACCAAAAGATGCATGTGCATGCTTAAAACGCGTTTTCGCACAAATCCGTGCGCGGGTGCTAAAAAGAGCAGCATCGGCATACTTAGCACGTCGTTTGGTAGAAATCCACGTGCGCGTTCTGCAAAAAGCACCATTTGCATGCACATCTTGTGGTTTTGCAGAAAACTTCATCCGCGTCTACCAAAAGATGCATGTGCATGCTTAAAACGCGTTTTCGCACAAATCCGTGCGCGGGTGCTAAAAAGAGCAGCATCGGCAAGCTTAGCACATCGTTTGGTAGAAATCCACGTGCGCGTTCTGCAAAAAGCACCATTTGCATGCACATCTTGTGGTTTTGCAGAAAACTTCATCCGCGTCTACCAAAAGATGCATGTGCATGCTTAAAACGCGTTTTCGCACAAATCCGTGCGCGGGTGCTAAAAAGAGCAGCATCGGCATGCTTAGCACGTCGTTTGGTAGAAATCCACGTGCGCGTTCTGCAAAAAGCACCATTTGCATGCACATCTTGTGGTTTTGCAGAAAACTTCATCCGCGTCTACCAAAAGATGCATGTGCATGCTTAAAACGCGTTTTCGCACAAATGCGTGCGCGGGTGCTAAAAAGAGCAGCATCGGCATGCTTAGCACGTCGTTTGGTAGAAATCCACGTGCGCGTTCTGCAAAAAGCACCATTTGCATGCACATCTTGTGGTTTTGCAGAAAACTTCATCCGCGTCTACCAAAAGATGCATGTGCATGCTTAAAACGCGTTTTCGCACAAATGCGTGCGCGGGTGCTAAAAAGAGCAGCATCGGCATGCTTAGCACGTCGTTTGGTAGAAATCCACGTGCGCGTTCTGCCAACAGCACCATTTGCATGCACATCTTGTGGTTTTGCAGAAAACTTCATCCGCGTCTACCAAAAGATGCATGTGCATGCTTAAAAACGCGTTTTCGCACAAATGCGTGCGCGGGTGCTAAAAAGAGCAGCATCGGCATGCTTAGCACGTCGTTTGGTAGAAATCCACGTGCGCGTTCTGCAAAAAGCACCATTTGCATGCACATCTTGTGGTTTTGCAGAAAACTTCATCCGCGTCTACCAAAGATGAAAGTGCATGCTTAAAACGCGTTTTCGCACAAATCCATGCGCGGGTGCTAAAAAGAGACGCATCGGCATGCTTAGCACGTCGTTTGGTAGAAATCCACGTGCGCGTTCTGCAAAAAGCACCATTTGCATGCACATCTTGTGGTTTTGCAGAAAACTTCATCCGCGTCTACCAAAAGATGCATGTGCATGCTTAAAACGCGTTTTCGCACAAATGCGTGCGCGGGTGCTAAAAAGAGCAGCATCGGCATGCTTAGCACGTCGTTTGGTAGAAATCCACGTGCGCGTTCTGCAAAAAGCACCATTTGCATGCACATCTTCTGGTTTTGCAGAAAACTTCATCCGCGTCTACCAAAAGATGCATGTGCATGCCTAAAACGCGTTTTCGCACAAATGCGTGCGCGGGTGCTAAAAAGAGCAGCATCGGCATGCTTAGCACGTCGTTTGGTAGAAATCCACGTGCGCGTTCTGCCAAAAGCACCATTTGCATGCACATCTTGTGGTTTTGCAGAAAACTTCATCCGCGTCTACCAAAAGATGCATGTGCATGCTTAAAACGCGTTTTCGCACAAATGCGTGCGCGGGTGCTAAAAAGAGCAGCATCGGCATGCTTAGCGCGTCGTTTGGTAGAAATCCACGTGCGCGTTCTGCAAAAAGCACCATTTGCATGCACATCTTGTGGTTTTGCAGAAAACTTCATCCGCGTCTACCAAAAGATGCATGTGCATGCTTAAAACGCGTTTTCGCACAAATCCGTGCGCGGGTGCTAAAAAGAGACGCATCGGCATGCTTAGCACGTCGTTTGGTAGAAATCCACGTGCGCGTTCTGCAAAAAGCACCATTTGCATGCACATCTTGTGGTTTTGCAGAAAACTTCATCCGCGTCTACCAAAAGATGCATGTGCATGCTTAAAACGCGTTTTCGCACAAATGCGTGCGCGGGTGCTAAAAAGAGCAGCATCGGCATGCTTAGCACGTCGTTTGGTAGAAATCCACGTGCGCGTTCTGCAAAAAGCACCATTTGCATGCACATCTTTTGGTTTTGCAGAAAACTTCATCCGCGTCTACCAAAAGATGCATGTGCATGCTTAAAACGCGTTTTCGCACAAATGCGTGCGCGGGTGCTAAAAAGAGAAGCATCGGCATGCTTAGCACGTCGTTTGGTAGAAATCCATGTGCGCGTTCTGCAAAAAGCACCATTTGCATGCACATCTTCTGGTTTTGCAGAAAACTTCATCCGCGTCTACCAAAAGATGCATGTGCATGCCTAAAACGCGTTTTCGCACAAATGCGTGCGCGGGTGCTAAAAAGAGCAGCATCGGCATGCTTAGCACGTCGTTTGGTAGAAATCCACGTGCGCGTTCTGCCAAAAGCACCATTTGCATGCACATCTTGTGGTTTTGCAGAAAACTTCATCCGCGTCTACCAAAAGATGCATGTGCATGCTTAAAACGCGTTTTCGCACAAATGCGTGCGCGGGTGCTAAAAAGAGCAGCATCGGCATGCTTAGCACGTCGTTTGGTAGAAATCCACGTGCGCGTTCTGCAAAAAGCACCATTTGCATGCACATCTTGTGGTTTTGCAGAAAACTTCATCCGCGTCTACCAAAAGATGCATGTGCATGCTTAAAACGCGTTTTCGCACAAATCCGTGCGCGGGTGCTAAAAAGAGACGCATCGGCATGCTTAGCACGTCGTTTGGTAGAAATCCACGTGCGCGTTCTGCAAAAAGCACCATTTGCATGCACATCTTGTGGTTTTGCAGAAAACTTCATCCGCGTCTACCAAAAGATGCATGTGCATGCTTAAAACGCGTTTTCGCACAAATGCGTGCGCGGGTGCTAAAAAGAGCAGCATCGGCATGCTTAGCACGTCGTTTGGTAGAAATCCACGTGCGCGTTCTGCAAAAAGCACCATTTGCATGCACATCTTTTGGTTTTGCAGAAAACTTCATCCGCGTCTACCAAAAGATGCATGTGCATGCTTAAAACGCGTTTTCGCACAAATGCGTGCGCGGGTGCTAAAAAGAGCAGCATCGGCATGCTTAGCACGTCGTTTGGTAGAAATCCACGTGCGCGTCCTGCAAAAAGCACCATTTGCATGCACATCTAGTGGTTTTGCAGAAAACTTTATCCGCGTCTACCAAAAGATGCATGTGCATGCTTAAAACGCGTTTTCGCACAAATGTGTGCGCGGGTGCTAAAAAGAGCAGCATCGGCAAGCTTAGCACGTCGTTTGGTAGAAATCCACGTGCGCGTTCTGCCAAAAGCACCATTTGCATGCAAATCTTGTGGTTTTGCAGAAAACTTCATCCGCGTCTACCAAAAGATGCATGTGCATGCTTAAAACGCGTTTTCGCACAAATCCGTGCGCGGGTGCTAAAAAAGAGCAGCATCGGCATACTTAGCACGTCGTTTGGTAGAAATCCACGTGCGCGTTCTGCAAAAAGCACCATTTGCATGCACATCTTGTGGTTTTGCAGAAAACTTCATCCGCGTCTACCAAAAGATGCATGTGCATGCTTAAAACGCGTTTTCGCACAAATCCGTGCGCGTGTGCTAAAAAGAGCAGCATCGGCAAGCTTAGCACATCGTTTGGTAGAAATCCACGTGCGCGTTCTGCAAAAAGCACCATTTGCATGCACATCTTGTGGTTTTGCAGAAAACTTCATCCGCGTCTACCAAAAGATGCATGTGCATGCTTAAAACGCGTTTTCGCACAAATCCGTGCGCGGGTGCTAAAAAGAGCAGCATCGGCATGCTTAGCACGTCGTTTGGTAGAAATCCACGTGCGCGTTCTGCAAAAAGCACCATTTGCATGCACATCTTGTGGTTTTGCAGAAAACTTCATCCGCGTCTACCAAAAGATGCATGTGCATGCTTAAAACGCGTTTTCGCACAAATGCGTGCGCGGGTGCTAAAAAGAGCAGCATCGGCATGCTTAGCACGTCGTTTGGTAGAAATCCACGTGCGCGTTCTGAAAAAGCACCATTTGCATGCACATCTTGTGGTTTTGCAGAAAACTTCATCCGCGTCTACCAAAAGATGCATGTGCATGCTTAAAACGCGTTTTCGCACAAATGCGTGCGCGGGTGCTAAAAAGAGCAGCATCGGCATGCTTAGCACGTCGTTTGGTAGAAATCCACGTGCGCGTTCTGCCAAAAGCACCATTTGCATGCACATCTTGTGGTTTTGCAGAAAACTTCATCCGCGTCTACCAAAAGATGCATGTGCATGCTTAAAACGCGTTTTCGCACAAATGCGTGCGCGGGTGCTAAAAAGAGCAGCATCGGCATGCTTAGCACGTCGTTTGGTAGAAATCCACGTGCGCGTTCTGCAAAAAGCACCATTTGCATGCACATCTTGTGGTTTTGCAGAAAACTTCATCCGCGTCTACCAAAAGATGCATGTGCATGCTTAAAACGCGTTTTCGCACAAATGCGTGCGCGGGTGCTAAAAAGAGCAGCATCGGCATGCTTAGCACGTCGTTTGGTAGAAATCCACGTGCGCGTTCTGCAAAAAGCACCATTTGCATGCACATCTTGTGGTTTTGCAGAAAACTTCATCCGCGTCTACCAAAAGATGCATGTGCATGCTTAAAACGCGTTTTCGCACAAATGCGTGCGCGGGTGCTAAAAGGAGCAGCATCGGCATGCTTAGCACGTCGTTTGGTAGAAATCCACGTGCGCGTTCTGCAAAAAGCACCATTTGCATGCACATCTTGTGGTTTTGCAGAAAACTTCGTCCGCGTCTACCAAAAGATGCATGTGCATGCTTAAAACGCGTTTTCGCACAAATGCGTGCGCGGGTGCTAAAAATAGCAGCATCGGCATGCTTAGCACGTCGTTTGGTAGAAATCCACGTGCGCGTTCTGCAAAAAGCACCATTTGCATGCACATCTTGTGGTTTTGCAGAAAACTTCATCCGCGTCTACCAAAAGATGCATGTGCATGCTTAAAACGCGTTTTCGCACAAATCCGTGCGCGGGTGCTAAAAAGAGCAGCATCGGCATGCTTAGCACGTCGTTTGGTAGAAATCCACGTGCGCGTTCTGCAAAAAGCACCATTTGCATGCACATCTTGTGGTTTTGCAGAAAACTTCATCCGCGTCTACCAAAAGATGCATGTGCATGCTTAAAACGCGTTTTCGCACAAATGCGTGCGCGGGTGCTAAAAAGAGCAGCATCGGCATGCTTAGCACGTCGTTTGGTAGAAATCCACGTGCGCGTTCTGCCAAAAGCACCATTTGCATGCACATCTTGTGGTTTTGCAGAAAACTTCATCCGCGTCTACCAAAAGATGCATGTGCATGCTTAAAACGCGTTTTCGCACAAATGCGTGCGCGGGTGCTAAAAAGAGCAGCATCGGCATGCTTAGCACGCCGTTTGGTAGAAATCCACGTGCGCGTTCTGCAAAAAGCACCATTTGCATGCACATCTTGTGGTTTTGCAGAAAACTTCATCCGCGTCTACCAAAAGATGCATGTGCATGCTTAAAACGCGTTTTCGCACAAATGCGTGCGCGGGTGCTAAAAATAGCAGCATCGGCATGCTTAGCACGTCGTTTGGTAGAAATCCACGTGCGCGTTCTGCAAAAAGCACCATTTGCATGCACATCTTGTGGTTTTGCAGAAAACTTCATCCGCGTCTACCAAAAGATGCATGTGCATGCTTAAAACGCGTTTTCGCAGAAATCCGTGCGCGGGTGCTAAAAAGAGCAGCATCGGCAAGCTTAGCACATCGTTTGGTAGAAATCCACGTGCGCGTTCTGCAAAAAGCACCATTTGCATGCACATCTTGTGGTTTTGCAGAAAACTTCATCCGCGTCTACCAAAAGATGCATGTGCATGCTTAAAACGCGTTTTCGCACAAATCCGTGCGCGGGTGCTAAAAAGAGCAGCATCGGCATGCTTAGCACGTCGTTTGGTAGAAATCCACGTGCGCGTTCTGCAAAAAGCACCATTTGCATGCACATCTTGTGGTTTTGCAGAAAACTTCATCCGCGTCTACCAAAAGATGCATGTGCATGCTTAAAACGCGTTTTCGCACAAATGCGTCCGCGGGTGCTAAAAAGAGCAGCATCGGCATGCTTAGCACGTCGTTTGGTAGAAATCCACGTGCGCGTTCTGCAAAAAGCACCATTTGCATGCACATCTTGTGGTTTTGCAGAAAACTTCGTCCGCGTCTACCAAAAGATGCATGTGCATGCTTAAAACGCGTTTTCGCACAAATGCGTGCGCGGGTGCTAAAAATAGCAGCATCGGCATGCTTAGCACGTCGTTTGGTAGAAATCCACGTGCGCGTTCTGCAAAAAGCACCATTTGCATGCACATCTTGTGGTTTTGCAGAAAACTTCATCCGCGTCTACCAAAAGATGCATGTGCATGCTTAAAACGCGTTTTCGCACAAATGCGTGCGCGGGTGCTAAAAAGAGCAGCATCGGCATGCTTAGCACGTCGTTTGGTAGAAATCCACGTACGCGTTCTGCCAAAAGCACCATTTGCATGCACATCTTGTGGTTTTGCAGAAAACTTCATCCGCGTCTACCAAAAGATGCATGTGCATGCTTAAAACGCGTTTTCGCACAAATGCGTGCGCGGGTGCTAAAAAGAGCAGCATCGGCATGCTTAGCACGTCGTTTGGTAGAAATCCACGTGCGCGTTCTGCAAAAAGCACCATTTGCATGCACATCTTGTGGTTTTGCAGAAAACTTCATCCGCGTCTACCAAAAGATGCATGTGCATGCTTAAAACGCGTTTTCGCACAAATCCGTGCGCGGGTGCTAAAAAGAGACGCATCGGCATGCTTAGCACGTCGTTTGGTAGAAATCCACGTGCGCGTTCTGCAAAAAGCACCATTTGCATGCACATCTTGTGGTTTTGCAGAAAACTTCATCCGCGTCTACCAAAAGATGCATGTGCATGCTTAAAACGCGTTTTCGCACAAATGCGTGCGCGGGTGCTAAAAAGAGCAGCATCGGCATGCTTAGCACGTCGTTTGGTAGAAATCCACGTGCGCGTTCTGCAAAAAGCACCATTTGCATGCACATCTTGTGGTTTTGCAGAAAACTTCATCCGCGTCTACCAAAAGATGCATGTGCATGCTTAAAACGCGTTTTCGCACAAATGCGTGCGCGGGTGCTAAAAAGAGCAGCATCGGCATGCTTAGCACGTCGTTTGGTAGAAATCCACGTGCGCGTTCTGCAAAAAGCACCATTTGCATGCACATCTTGTGGTTTTGCAGAAAACTTTATCCGCGTCTACCAAAAGATGCATGTGCATGCTTAAAACGCGTTTTCGCACAAATGTGTGCGCGGGTGCTAAAAAGAGCAGCATCGGCATGCTTAGCACGTCGTTTGGTAGAAATCCACGTGCGCGTTCTGCCAAAAGCACCATTTGCATGCAAATCTTGTGGTTTTGCAGAAAACTTCATCCGCGTCTACCAAAAGATGCATGTGCATGCTTAAAACGCGTTTTCGCACAAATCCGTGCGCGGGTGCTAAAAAGAGCAGCATCGGCATACTTAGCACGTCGTTTGGTAGAAATCCACGTGCGCGTTCTGCAAAAAGCACCATTTGCATGCACATCTTGTGGTTTTGCAGAAAACTTCATCCGCGTCTACCAAAAGATGCATGTGCATGCTTAAAACGCGTTTTCGCAGAAATCCGTGCGCGGGTGCTAAAAAGAGCAGCATCGGCATGCTTAGCACGTCGTTTGGTAGAAATCCACGTGCGCGTTCTGCAAAAAGCACCATTTGCATGCACATCTTGTGGTTTTGCAGAAAACTTCATCCGCGTCTACCAAAAGGTGCATGTGCATGCTTAAAACGCGTTTTCGCACAAATCCGTGCGCGGGTGCTAAAAAGAGCAGCATCGGCATGCTTAGCACGTCGTTTGGTAGAAATCCACGTGCGCGTTCTGCAAAAAGCACCATTTGCATGCACATCTTGTGGTTTTGCAGAAAACTTCATCCGCGTCTACCAAAAGATGCATGTGCATGCTTAAAACGCGTTTTCGCACAAATCCGTGCGCGGGTGCTAAAAAGAGCAGCATCGGCATGCTTAGCACGTCGTTTGGTAGAAATCCACGTGCGCGTTCTGCAAAAAGCACCATTTGCATGCACATCTTGTGGTTCTGCAGAAAACTTCATCCGCGTCTACCAAAAGATGCATGTGCATGCTTAAAACGCGTTTTCGCACAAATGCGTGCGCGGGTGCTAAAAAGAGCAGCATCGGCATGCTTAGCACGTCGTTTGGTAGAAATCCACGTGCGCGTTCTGCCAAAAGCACCATTTGTACGCACATCTTGTGGTTTTGCAGAAAACTTCATCCGCGTCTACCAAAAGTCGCATGTGCATGCTTAAAACGCGTTTTCGCACAAATGCGTGCGCGGGTGCTAAAAATAGCAGCATCGGCATGCTTAGCACGTCGTTTGGTAGAAATCCACGTGCGCGTTCTGCAAAAAGCACCATTTGCATGCACATCTTGTGGTTTTGCAGAAAACTTCATCCGCGTCTACCAAAAGATGCATGTGCATGCTTAAAACGCGTTTTCGCACAAATGCGTGCGCGGGTGCTAAAAAGAGGAGCATCGGCATGCTTAGCACGTCGTTTGGTAGAAATCCACGTGCGCGTTCTGCAAAAAGCACCATTTGCATGCACATCTTGTGGTTTTGCAGAAAACTTCATCCGCGTCTACCAAAAGATGCATGTGCATGCTTAAAACGCGTTTTCGCACAAATCCGTGCGCGGGTGCTAAAAAGAGCAGCATCGGCATGCTTAGCACGTCGTTTGGTAGAAATCCACATGCGCGTTCTGCCAAAAGCACCATTTGCATGCACATCTTGTGGTTTTGCAGAAAACTTCATCCGCGTCTACCAAAAGATGCATGTGCATGCTTAAAACGCGTTTTCGCACAAATCCGTGCGCGGGTGCTAAAAAGAGCAGCATCGGCAAGCTTAGCACGTCGTTTGGTAGAAATCCACGTGCGCGTTCTGCAAAAAGCACCATTTGCATGCACATCTTGTGGTTTTGCAGAAAACTTCATCCGCGTCTACCAAAAGATGCATGTGCATGCTTAAAACGCGTTTTCGCACAAATGCGTGCGCGGGTGCTAAAAAGAGCAGCATCGGCATGCTTAGCACGTCGTTTGGTAGAAATCCACGTGCGCGTTCTGCAAAAAGCACCATTTGCATGCACATCTTGTGGTTTTGCAGAAAACTTCATCCGCGTCTACCAAAAGATGCATGTGCATGCTTAAAACGCGTTTTCGCACAAATGCGTGCGCGGGTGCTAAAAAGAGCAGCATCGGCATGCTTAGCACGTCGTTTGGTAGAAATCCACGAGCGCGTTCTGCAAAAAGCACCATTTGCATGCACATCTTGTGGTTTTGCAGAAAACTTCATCTGCGTCTACCAAAAGATGCATGTGCATGCTTAAAACGCGTTTTCGCACAAATCCGTGCGCGGGTGCTAAAAAGAGCAGCATCGGCATGCTTAGCACGTCGTTTGGTAGAAATCCACGTGCGCGTTCTGCAAAAAGCACCATTTGCATGCACATCTTGTGGTTTTGCAGAAAACTTCATCCGCGTCTACCAAAAGATGCATGTGCATGCTTAAAACGCGTTTTCGCACAAATGCGTGCGCGGGTGCTAAAAATAGCAGCATCGGCATGCTTAGCACGTCGTTTGGTAGAAATCCACGTGCGCGTTCTGCAAAAAGCACCATTTGCATGCACATCTTGTGGTTTTGCAGAAAACTTCATCCGCGTCTACCAAAAGATGCATGTGCATGCTTAAAACGCGTTTTCGCACAAATGCGTGCGCGGGTGCTAAAAAGAGCAGCATCGGCATGCTTAGCACGTCGTTTGGTAGAAATCCACGTGCGCGTTCTGCAAAAAGCACCATTTGCATGCACATCTTGTGGTTTTGCAGAAAACTTCATCCGCGTCTACCAAAAGATGCATGTGCATGCTTAAAACGCGTTTTCGCACAAATGCGTGCGCGGGTGCTAAAAAGAGCAGCATCGGCATGCTTAGCACGTCGTTTGGTAGAAATCCACGTGCGCGTTCTGCAAAAAGCTCCATTTGCATGCACATCTTGTGGTTTTGCAGAAAACTTCATCCGCGTCTAACAAAAGATGCATGTGCATGCTTAAAACGCGTTTTCGCACAAGTCCGTGCGCGGGTGCTAAAAAGAGCAGCATCGGCATGCTTAGCACGTCGTTTGGTAGAAATCCACGTGCGCGTTCTGCAAAAAGCACCATTTGCATGCACATCTTGTGGTTTTGCAGAAAACTTCATCCGCGTCTACCAAAAGATGCATGTGCATGCTTAAAACGCGTTTTCGCACAAATGCGTGCGCGGGTGCTAAAAAGAGCAGCATCGGCATGCTTAGCACGTCGTTTGGTAGAAATCCACGTGCGCGTTCTGCCAAAAGCACCATTTGCATGCACATCTTGTGCTTTTGCAGAAAACCTCATCCGCGTCTACCAAAAGATGCATGTGCATGCTTAAAACGCGTTTTCGCACAAATCCGTGCGCGGGTGCTAAAAAGAGCAGCATCGGCATGCTTAGCACGTCGTTTGGTAGAAATCCACGTGCGCGTTCTGCAAAAACCACCATTTGCATGCACATCTTGTGGTTTTGCAGAAAACTTCATCCGCGTCTACCAAAAGATGCATGTGCACGCTTAAAACGCGTTTTCGCACAAATGCGTGCGCGGGTGCTAAAAAGAGCAGCATCGGCATGCTTAGCACGTCGTTTGGTAGAAATCCACGTGCGCGTTCTGCCAAAAGCACCATTTGCATGCACATCTTGTGGTTTTGCAGAAAACTTCATCCGCGTCTACCAAAAGATGCATGTGCATGCTTAAAACGCGTTTTCGCACAAATCCGTGCGCGGGTGCTAAAAAGAGCAGCATCGGCAAGCTTAGCACGTCGTTTGGTAGAAATCCACGTGCGCGTTCTGCAAAAAGCACCATTTGCATGCACATCTTGTGGTTTTGCAGAAAACTTCATCCGCGTCTACCAAAAGATGCATGTGCATGCTTAAAACGCGTTTTCGCACAAATGCGTGCGCGGGTGCTAAAAAGAGCAGCATCGGCATGCTTAGCACGTCATTTGGTAGAAATCCACGTGCGCGTTCTGCCAAAAGCACCATTTGCATGCACATCTTGTGGTTTTGCAGAAAACTTCATCCGCGTCTACCAAAAGATGCATGTGCATGCTTAAAACGCGTTTTCGCACAAATGCGTGCGCGGGTGCTAAAAAGAGCAGCATCGGCATGCTTAGCACGTCGTTTGGTAGAAATCCACGTGCGCGTTCTGCAAAAAGCACCATTTGCATGCACATCTTGTGGTTTTGCAGAAAACTTCATCCGCGTCTACCAAAAGATGCATGTGCATGCTTAAAACGCGTTTTCGCACAAATGCGTGCGCGGGGGCTAAAAAGAGCAGCATCGGCATGCTTAGCACGTCGTTTGGTAGAAATCCACGTGCGCGTTCTGCCAAAAGCACCATTTGCATGCACATCTTGTGGTTTTGCAGAAAACTTCATCCGCGTCTACCAAAAGATGCATGTGCATGCTTAAAACGCGTTTTCGCACAAATCCGTGCGCGGGTGCTAAAAAGAGCAGCATCGGCATGCTTAGCACGTCGTTTGGTAGAAATCCACGTGCGCGTTCTGCCAAAAGCACCATTTGCATGCACATCTTGTGGTTTTGCAGAAAACTTCATCCGCGTCTACCAAAAGATGCATGTGCATGCTTAAAACGCGTTTTCGCACAAATGCGTGCGCGGGGGCTAAAAAGAGCAGCATCGGCATGCTTAGCACGTCGTTTGGTAGAAATCCACGTGCGCGTTCTGCCAAAAGCACCATTTGCATGCACATCTTGTGGTTTTGCAGAAAACTTCATCCGCGTCTACCAAAAGATGCATGTGCATGCTTAAAACGCGTTTTCGCACAAATCCGTGCGCGGGTGCTAAAAAGAGCAGCATCGGCATGCTTAGCACGTCGTTTGGTAGAAATCCACGTGCGCGTTCTACCAAAAGCACCATTTGCATGCACATCTTGTGCTTTTGCAGAAAACCTCATCCGCGTCTACCAAAAGATGCATGTGCATGCTTAAAACGCGTTTTCGCACAAATCCGTGCGCGGGTGCTAAAAAGAGCAGCATCGGCATGCTTAGCACGTCGTTTGGTAGAAATCCACGTGCGCGTTCTGCCAAAAGCACCATTTGCATGCACATCTTGTGCTTTTGCAGAAAACCTCATCCGCGTCTACCAAAAGATGCATGTGCATGCTTAAAACGCGTTTTCGCACAAATGCGTGCGCGGGTGCTAAAAAGAGCAGCATCGGCATGCTTAGCACGTCGTTTGGTAGAAATCCACGTGCGCGTTCTGCAAAAAGCACCATTTGCATGCACATCTTGTGGTTTTGCAGAAAACTTCATCCGCGTCTACCAAAAGATGCATGTGCATGCTTAAAACGCGTTTTCGCACAAATGCGTGCGCGGGTGCTAAAAAGAGCAGCATCGGCATGCTTAGCACGTCGTTTGGTAGAAATCCACGTGCGCGTTCTACAAAAAGCTCCATTTGCATGCACATCTTGTGGTTTTGCAGAAAACTTCATCCGCGTCTAACAAAAGATGCATGTGCATGCTTAAAACGCGTTTTCGCACAAGTCCGTGCGCGGGTGCTAAAAAGAGCAGCATCGGCATGCTTAGCACGTCGTTTGGTAGAAATCCACGTGCGCGTTCTGCAAAAAGCACCATTTGCATGCACATCTTGTGGTTTTGCAGAAAACTTCATCCGCGTCTACCAAAAGATGCATGTGCATGCTTAAAACGCGTTTTCGCACAAATGCGTGCGCGGGTGCTAAAAAGAGCAGCATCGGCATGCTTAGCACGTCGTTTGGTAGAAATCCATGTGCGCGTTCTGCCAAAAGCACCATTTGCATGCACATCTTGTGCTTTTGCAGAAAACCTCATCCGCGTCTACCAAAAGATGCATGTGCATGCTTAAAACGCGTTTTCGCACAAATCCGTGCGCGGGTGCTAAAAAGAGCAGCATCGGCATGCTTAGCACGTCGTTTGGTAGAAATCCACGTGCGCGTTCTGCAAAAACCACCATTTGCATGCACATCTTGTGGTTTTGCAGAAAACTTCATCCGCGTCTACCAAAAGATGCATGTGCATGCTTAAAACGCGTTTTCGCACAAATGCGTGCGCGGGTGCTAAAAAGAGCAGCATCGGCATGCTTAGCACGTCGTTTGGTAGAAATCCACGTGCGCGTTCTGCCAAAAGCACCATTTGCATGCACATCTTGTGGTTTTGCAGAAAACTTCATCCGCGTCTACCAA
Source organism: Dermacentor andersoni (assembly GCF_023375885.2). Lineage (NCBI taxonomy): Eukaryota > Metazoa > Arthropoda > Arachnida > Ixodida > Ixodidae > Dermacentor > Dermacentor andersoni. The sequence goes on along the minus strand of NW_027314845.1, from coordinate 159,122 downwards.
AAGATGCATGTGCATGCTTAAAACGCGTTTTCGCACAAATCCGTGCGCGGGTGCTAAAAAGGGCAGCATCGGCAAGCTTAGCACGTCGTTTGGTAGAAATCCACGTGCGCGTTCTGCAAAAAGCACCATTTGCATGCACATCTTGTGGTTTTGCAGAAAACTTCATCCGCGTCTACCAAAAGATGCATGTGCATGCTTAAAACGCGTTTTCGCACAAATGCGTGCGCGGGTGCTAAAAAGAGCAGCATCGGCATGCTTAGCACGTCATTTGGTAGAAATCCACGTGCGCGTTCTGCCAAAAGCACCATTTGCATGCACATCTTGTGGTTTTGCACAAAACTTCATCCGCGTCTACCAAAAGATGCATGTGCATGCTTAAAACGCGTTTTCGCACAAATGCGTGCGCGGGTGCTAAAAAGATCAGCATCGGCATGCTTAGCACGTCGTTTGGTAGAAATCCACGTGCGCGTTCTGCAAAAAGCACCATTTGCATGCACATCTTGTGGTTTTGCAGAAAACTTCATCCGCGTCTACCAAAAGATGCATGTGCATGCTTAAAACGCGTTTTCGCACAAATGCGTGCGCGGGTGCTAAAAAGAGCAGCATCGGCATGCTTAGCACGTCATTTGGTAGAAATCCACGTGCGCGTTCTGCCAAAAGCACCATTTGCATGCACATCTTGTGGTTTTGCAGAAAACTTCATCCGCGTCTACCAAAAGATGCATGTGCATGCTTAAAACGCGTTTTCGCACAAATGCGTGCGCGGGTGCTAAAAAGAGCAGCATCGGCATGCTTAGCACGTCGTTTGGTAGAAATCCACGTGCGCGTTCTGCAAAAAGCACCATTTGCATGCACATCTTGTGGTTTTGCAGAAAACTTCATCCGCGTCTACCAAAAGATGCATGTGCATGCTTAAAACGCGTTTTCGCACAAATGCGTGCGCGGGGGCTAAAAAGAGCAGCATCGGCATGCTTAGCACGTCGTTTGGTAGAAATCCACGTGCGCGTTCTGCCAAAAGCACCATTTGCATGCACATCTTGTGGTTTTGCAGAAAACTTCATCCGCGTCTACCAAAAGATGCATGTGCATGCTTAAAACGCGTTTTCGCACAAATCCGTGCGCGGGTGCTAAAAAGAGCAGCATCGGCATGCTTAGCACGTCGTTTGGTAGAAATCCACGTGCGCGTTCTGCCAAAAGCACCATTTGCATGCACATCTTGTGGTTTTGCAGAAAACTTCATCCGCGTCTACCAAAAGATGCATGTGCATGCTTAAAACGCGTTTTCGCACAAATGCGTGCGCGGGGGCTAAAAAGAGCAGCATCGGCATGCTTAGCACGTCGTTTGGTAGAAATCCACGTGCGCGTTCTGCCAAAAGCACCATTTGCATGCACATCTTGTGGTTTTGCAGAAAACTTCATCCGCGTCTACCAAAAGATGCATGTGCATGCTTAAAACGCGTTTTCGCACAAATCCGTGCGCGGGTGCTAAAAAGAGCAGCATCGGCATGCTTAGCACGTCGTTTGGTAGAAATCCACGTGCGCGTTCTACCAAAAGCACCATTTGCATGCACATCTTGTGCTTTTGCAGAAAACCTCATCCGCGTCTACCAAAAGATGCATGTGCATGCTTAAAACGCGTTTTCGCACAAATCCGTGCGCGGGTGCTAAAAAGAGCAGCATCGGCATGCTTAGCACGTCGTTTGGTAGAAATCCACGTGCGCGTTCTGCCAAAAGCACCATTTGCATGCACATCTTGTGCTTTTGCAGAAAACCTCATCCGCGTCTACCAAAAGATGCATGTGCATGCTTAAAACGCGTTTTCGCACAAATGCGTGCGCGGGTGCTAAAAAGAGCAGCATCGGCATGCTTAGCACGTCGTTTGGTAGAAATCCACGTGCGCGTTCTGCAAAAAGCACCATTTGCATGCACATCTTGTGGTTTTGCAGAAAACTTCATCCGCGTCTACCAAAAGATGCATGTGCATGCTTAAAACGCGTTTTCGCACAAATGCGTGCGCGGGTGCTAAAAAGAGCAGCATCGGCATGCTTAGCACGTCGTTTGGTAGAAATCCACGTGCGCGTTCTGCAAAAAGCTCCATTTGCATGCACATCTTGTGGTTTTGCAGAAAACTTCATCCGCGTCTAACAAAAGATGCATGTGCATGCTTAAAACGCGTTTTCGCACAAGTCCGTGCGCGGGTGCTAAAAAGAGCAGCATCGGCATGCTTAGCACGTCGTTTGGTAGAAATCCACGTGCGCGTTCTGCAAAAAGCACCATTTGCATGCACATCTTGTGGTTTTGCAGAAAACTTCATCCGCGTCTACCAAAAGATGCATGTGCATGCTTAAAACGCGTTTTCGCACAAATGCGTGCGCGGGTGCTAAAAAGAGCAGCATCGGCATGCTTAGCACGTCGTTTGGTAGAAATCCATGTGCGCGTTCTGCCAAAAGCACCATTTGCATGCACATCTTGTGCTTTTGCAGAAAACCTCATCCGCGTCTACCAAAAGATGCATGTGCATGCTTAAAACGCGTTTTCGCACAAATCCGTGCGCGGGTGCTAAAAAGAGCAGCATCGGCATGCTTAGCACGTCGTTTGGTAGAAATCCACGTGCGCGTTCTGCAAAAACCACCATTTGCATGCACATCTTGTGGTTTTGCAGAAAACTTCATCCGCGTCTACCAAAAGATGCATGTGCATGCTTAAAACGCGTTTTCGCACAAATGCGTGCGCGGGTGCTAAAAAGAGCAGCATCGGCATGCTTAGCACGTCGTTTGGTAGAAATCCACGTGCGCGTTCTGCCAAAAGCACCATTTGCATGCACATCTTGTGGTTTTGCAGAAAACTTCATCCGCGTCTACCAAAAGATGCATGTGCATGCTTAAAACGCGTTTTCGCACAAATCCGTGCGCGGGTGCTAAAAAGGGCAGCATCGGCAAGCTTAGCACGTCGTTTGGTAGAAATCCACGTGCGCGTTCTGCAAAAAGCACCATTTGCATGCACATCTTGTGGTTTTGCAGAAAACTTCATCCGCGTCTACCAAAAGATGCATGTGCATGCTTAAAACGCGTTTTCGCACAAATGCGTGCGCGGGTGCTAAAAAGAGCAGCATCGGCATGCTTAGCACGTCATTTGGTAGAAATCCACGTGCGCGTTCTGCCAAAAGCACCATTTGCATGCACATCTTGTGGTTTTGCACAAAACTTCATCCGCGTCTACCAAAAGATGCATGTGCATGCTTAAAACGCGTTTTCGCACAAATGCGTGCGCGGGTGCTAAAAAGATCAGCATCGGCATGCTTAGCACGTCGTTTGGTAGAAATCCACGTGCGCGTTCTGCAAAAAGCACCATTTGCATGCACATCTTGTGGTTTTGCAGAAAACTTCATCCGCGTCTACCAAAAGATGCATGTGCATGCTTAAAACGCGTTTTCGCACAAATGCGTGCGCGGGTGCTAAAAATAGCAGCATCGGCATGCTTAGCACGTCGTTTGGTAGAAATCCACGTGCGCGTTCTGCAAAAAGCACCATTTGCATGCACATCTTGTGGTTTTGCAGAAAACTTCATCCGCGTCTACCAAAAGATGCATGTGCATGCTTAAAACGCGTTTTCGCACAAATGCGTGCGCGGGTGCTAAAAAGAGCAGCATCGGCATGCTTAGCACGTCGTTTGGTAGAAATCCACGTGCGCGTTCTGCCAAAAGCACCATTTGCATGCACATCTTGTGGTTTTGCAGAAAACTTCATCCGCGTCTACCAAAAGATGCATGTGCATGCTTAAAACGCGTTTTCGCACAAATCCGTGCGCGGGTGCTAAAAAGAGCAGCATCGGCATGCTTAGCACGTCGTTTGGTAGAAATCCACGTGCGCGTTCTGCCAAAAGCACCATTTGCATGCACATCTTGTGGTTTTGCAGAAAACTTCATCCGCGTCTACCAAAAGATGCATGTGCATGCTTAAAACGCGTTTTCGCACAAATCCGTGCGCGGGTGCTAAAAAGAGCAGCATCGGCATGCTTAGCACGTCGTTTGGTAGAAATCCACGTGCGCGTTCTGCAAAAAGCACCATTTGCATGCACATCTTGTGGTTTTGCAGAAAACTTCATCCGCGTCTACCAAAAGATGCATGTGCATGCTTAAAACGCGTTTTCGCACAAATGCGTGCGCGGGTGCTAAAAAGAGCAGCATCGGCATGGTTAGCACGTCGTTTGGTAGAAATCCACGAGCGCGTTCTGCAAAAAGCACCATTTGCATGCACATCTTGTGGTTTTGCAGAAAACTTCATCCGCGTCTACCAAAAGATGCATGTGCATGCTTAAAACGCGTTTTCGCACAAATCCGTGCGCGGGTGCTAAAAAGAGCAGCATCGGCATGCTTAGCACGTCGTTTGGTAGAAATCCACGTGCGCGTTCTGCAAAAAGCACCATTTGCATGCACATCTTGTGGTTTTGCAGAAAACTTCATCCGCGTCTACCAAAAGATGCATGTGCATGCTTAAAACGCGTTTTCGCACAAATGCGTGCGCGGGTGCTAAAAATAGCAGCATCGGCATGCTTAGCACGTCGTTTGGTAGAAATCCACGTGCGCGTTCTGCAAAAAGCACCATTTGCATGCACATCTTGTGGTTTTGCAGAAAACTTCATCCGCGTCTACCAAAAGATGCATGTGCATGCTTAAAACGCGTTTTCGCACAAATGCGTGCGCGGGTGCTAAAAAGAGCAGCATCGGCATGCTTAGCACGTCGTTTGGTAGAAATCCACGTGCGCGTTCTGCCAAAAGCACCATTTGCATGCACATCTTGTGGTTTTGCAGAAAACTTCATCCGCGTCTACCAAAAGATGCATGTGCATGCTTAAAACGCGTTTTCGCACAAATCCGTGCGCGGGTGCTAAAAAGAGCAGCATCGGCATGCTTAGCACGTCGTTTGGTAGAAATCCACGTGCGCGTTCTGCAAAAAGCACCATTTGCATGCACATCTTGTGGTTTTGCAGAAAACTTCATCCGCGTCTACCAAAAGATGCATGTGCATGCTTAAAACGCGTTTTCGCACAAATGCGTGCGCGGGTGCTAAAAAGAGCAGCATCGGCATGGTTAGCACGTCGTTTGGTAGAAATCCACGTGCGCGTTCTGCCAAAAGCACCATTTGCATGCACATCTTGTGGTTTTGCAGAAAACTTCATCCGCGTCTACCAAAAGATGCATGTGCATGCTTAAAACGCGTTTTCGCACAAATGCGTGCGCGGGTGCTAAAAATAGCAGCATCGGCATGCTTAGCACGTCGTTTGGTAGAAATCCACGAGCGCGTTCTGCAAAAAGCACCATTTGCATGCACATCTTGTGGTTTTGCAGAAAACTTCATCCGCGTCTACCAAAAGATCCATGTGCATGCTTAAAACGCGTTTTCGCACAAATCCGTGCGCGGGTGCTAAAAAGAGCAGCATCGGCATGCTTAGCACGTCGTTTGGTAGAAATCCACGTGCGCGTTCTGCAAAAAGCACCATTTGCATGCACATCTTGTGGTTTTGCAGAAAACTTCATCCGCGTCTACCAAAAGATGCATGTGCATGCTTAAAACGCGTTTTCGCACAAATGCGTGCGCGGGTGCTAAAAAGAGCAGCATCGGCATGCTTAGCACGTCGTTTGGTAGAAATCCACGAGCGCGTTCTGCAAAAAGCACCATTTGCATGCACATCTTGTGGTTTTGCAGAAAACTTCATCCGCGTCTACCAAAAGATGCATGTGCATGCTTAAAACGCGTTTTCGCACAAATCCGTGCGCGGGTGCTAAAAATAGCAGCATCGGCATGCTTAGCACGTCGTTTGGTAGAAATCCACGTGCGCGTTCTGCAAAAAGCACCATTTGCATGCACATCTTGTGGTTTTGCAGAAAACTTCATCCGCGTCTACCAAAAGATGCATGTGCATGCTTAAAACGCGTTTTCGCACAAATGCGTGCGCGGGTGCTAAAAATAGCAGCATCGGCATGCTTAGCACGTCGTTTGGTAGAAATCCACGTGCGCGTTCTGCAAAAAGCACCATTTGCATGCACATCTTGTGGTTTTGCAGAAAACTTCATCCGCGTCTACCAAAAGATGCATGTGCATGCTTAAAACGCGTTTTCGCACAAATGCGTGCGCGGGTGCTAAAAAGAGCAGCATCGGCATGCTTAGCACGTCGTTTGGTAGAAATCCACGTGCGCGTTCTGCCAAAAGCACCATTTGCATGCACATCTTGTGGTTTTGCAGAAAACTTCATCCGCGTCTACCAAAAGATGCATGTGCATGCTTAAAACGCGTTTTCGCACAAATCCGTGCGCGGGTGCTAAAAAGAGCAGCATCGGCATGCTTAGCACGTCGTTTGGTAGAAATCCACGTGCGCGTTCTGCAAAAAGCACCATTTGCATGCACATCTTGTGGTTTTGCAGAAAACTTCATCCGCGTCTACCAAAAGATGCATGTGCATGCTTAAAACGCGTTTTCGCACAAATGCGTGCGCGGGTGCTAAAAAGAGCAGCATCGGCATGGTTAGCACGTCGTTTGGTAGAAATCCACGTGCGCGTTCTGCCAAAAGCACCATTTGCATGCACATCTTGTGGTTTTGCAGAAAACTTCATCCGCGTCTACCAAAAGATGCATGTGCATGCTTAAAACGCGTTTTCGCACAAATGCGTGCGCGGGTGCTAAAAAGAGCAGCATCGGCATGCTTAGCACGTCGTTTGGTAGAAATCCACGTGCGCGTTCTGCCAAAAGCACCATTTGCATGCACATCTTGTGCTTTTGCAGAAAACCTCATCCGCGTCTACCAAAAGATGCATGTGCATGCTTAAAACGCGTTTTCGCACAAATCCGTGCGCGGGTGCTAAAAAGAGCAGCATCGGCATGCTTAGCACGTCGTTTGGTAGAAATCCACGTGCGCGTTCTGCAAAAACCACCATTTGCATGCACATCTTGTGGTTTTGCAGAAAACTTCATCCGCGTCTACCAAAAGATGCATGTGCATGCTTAAAACGCGTTTTCGCACAAATGCGTGCGCGGGTGCTAAAAAGAGCAGCATCGGCATGCTTAGCACGTCGTTTGGTAGAAATCCACGTGCGCGTTCTGCCAAAAGCACCATTTGCATGCACATCTTGTGGTTTTGCAGAAAACTTCATCCGCGTCTACCAAAAGATGCATGTGCATGCTTAAAACGCGTTTCCGCACAAATCCGTGCGCGGGTGCTAAAAAGAGCAGCATCGGCAAGCTTAGCACGTCGTTTGGTAGAAATCCACGTGCGCGTTCTGCAAAAAGCACCATTTGCATGCACATCTTGTGGTTTTGCAGAAAACTTCATCCGCGTCTACCAAAAGATGCATGTGCATGCTTAAAACGCGTTTTCGCACAAATGCGTGCGCGGGTGCTAAAAAGAGCAGCATCGGCATGCTTAGCACGTCGTTTGGTAGAAATCCACGTGCGCGTTCTGCAAAAAGCACCATTTGCATGCACATCTTGTGGTTTTGCAGAAAACTTCATCCGCGTCTACCAAAAGATGCATGTGCATGCTTAAAACGCGTTTTCGCACAAATGCGTGCGCGGGTGCTAAAAAGAGCAGCATCGGCATGGTTAGCACGTCGTTTGGTAGAAATCCACGTGCGCGTTCTGCCAAAAGCACCATTTGCATGCACATCTTGTGGTTTTGCAGAAAACTTCATCCGCGTCTACCAAAAGATGCATGTGCATGCTTAAAAACGCGTTTTCGCACAAATGCGTGCGCGGGTGCTAAAAAGAGCAGCATCGGCATGCTTAGCACGTCGTTTGGTAGAAATCCACGTGCGCGTTCTGCCAAAAGCACCATTTGCATGCACATCTTGTGCTTTTGCAGAAAACTTCATCCGCGTCTACCAAAAGATGCATGTGCATGCTTAAAACGCGTTTTCGCACAAATGCGTGCGCGGGTGCTAAAAAGAGCAGCATCGGCATGCTTAGCACGTCGTTTGGTAGAAATCCACGTGCGCGTTCTGCCAAAAGCACCATTTGCATGCACATCTTGTGGTTTTGCAGAAAACTTCATCCGCGTCTACCTAAAGATGCATGTGCATGCTTAAAACGCGTTTTCGCACAAATCCGTGCGCGGGTGCTAAAAAGAGCAGCATCGGCATGCTTAGCACGTCGTTTGGTAGAAATCCACGTGCGCGTTCTGCAAAAAGCACCATTTGCATGCACATCTTGTGGTTTTGCAGAAAACTTCATCCGCGTCTACCAAAAGATGCATGTGCATGCTTAAAACGCGTTTTCGCACAAATGCGTGCGCGGGTGCTAAAAAGAGCAGCATCGGCATGCTTAGCACGTCGTTTGGTAGAAATCCACGAGCGCGTTCTGCAAAAAGCACCATTTGCATGCACATCTTGTGGTTTTGCAGAAAACTTCATCCGCGTCTACCAAAAGATGCATGTGCATGCTTAAAACGCGTTTTCGCACAAATCCGTGCGCGGGTGCTAAAAAGAGCAGCATCGGCATGCTTAGCACGTCGTTTGGTAGAAATCCACGTGCGCGTTCTGCAAAAAGCACCATTTGCATGCACATCTTGTGGTTTTGCAGAAAACTTCATCCGCGTCTACCAAAAGATGCATGTGCATGCTTAAAACGCGTTTTCGCACAAATGCGTGCGCGGGTGCTAAAAAGAGCAGCATCGGCATGCTTAGCACGTCGTTTGGTAGAAATCCACGAGCGCGTTCTGCAAAAAGCACCATTTGCATGCACATCTTGTGGTTTTGCAGAAAACTTCATCCGCGTCTACCAAAAGATGCATGTGCATGCTTAAAACGCGTTTTCGCACAAATCCGTGCGCGGGTGCTAAAAAGAGCAGCATCGGCATGCTTAGCACGTCGTTTGGTAGAAATCCACGTGCGCGTTCTGCAAAAAGCACCATTTGCATGCACATCTTGTGGTTTTGCAGAAAACTTCATCCGCGTCTACCAAAAGATGCATGTGCATGCTTAAAACGCGTTTTCGCACAAATGCGTGCGCGGGTGCTAAAAATAGCAGCATCGGCATGCTTAGCACGTCGTTTGGTAGAAATCCACGTGCGCGTTCTGCAAAAAGCACCATTTGCATGCACATCTTGTGGTTTTGCAGAAAACTTCATCCGCGTCTACCAAAAGATGCATGTGCATGCTTAAAACGCGTTTTCGCACAAATGCGTGCGCGGGTGCTAAAAAGAGCAGCATCGGCATGCTTAGCACGTCGTTTGGTAGAAATCCACGTGCGCGTTCTGCCAAAAGCACCATTTGCATGCACATCTTGTGGTTTTGCAGAAAACTTCATCCGCGTCTACCAAAAGATGCATGTGCATGCTTAAAACGCGTTTTCGCACAAATCCGTGCGCGGGTGCTAAAAAGAGCAGCATCGGCATGCTTAGCACGTCGTTTGGTAGAAATCCACGTGCGCGTTCTGCAAAAAGCACCATTTGCATGCACATCTTGTGGTTTTGCAGAAAACTTCATCCGCGTCTACCAAAAGATGCATGTGCATGCTTAAAACGCGTTTTCGCACAAATGCGTGCGCGGGTGCTAAAAAGAGCAGCATCGGCATGGTTAGCACGTCGTTTGGTAGAAATCCACGTGCGCGTTCTGCCAAAAGCACCATTTGCATGCACATCTTGTGGTTTTGCAGAAAACTTCATCCGCGTCTACCAAAAGATGCATGTGCATGCTTAAAACGCGTTTTCGCACAAATGCGTGCGCGGGTGCTAAAAAAAGCAGCATCGACATGCTTAGCACGTCGTTTGGTAGAAATCCACGTGCGCGTTCTGCCAAAAGCACCATTTGCATGCACATCTTGTGGTTTTGCAGAAAACTTCATCCGCGTCTACCAAAAGATGCATGTGCATGCTTAAAACGCGTTTTCGCACAAATCCGTGCGCGGGTGCTAAAAAGAGCAGCATCGGCATGCTTAGCACGTCGTTTGGTAGAAATCCACGTGCGCGTTCTGCAAAAAGCACCATTTGCATGCACATCTTGTGGTTTTGCAGAAAACTTTATCCGCATCTACCAAAAGATGCATGTGCATGCTTAAAACGCGTTTTCGCACAAATGCGTGCGCGGGTGCTAAAAAGAGCAGCATCGGCATGCTTAGCACGTCGTTTGGTAGAAATCCACGTGCGCGTTCTGCCAAAAGCACCATTTGCATGCAAATCTTGTGGTTTTGCAGAAAACTTCATCCGCGTCTACCAAAAGATGCATGTGCATGCTTAAAACGCGTTTTCGCACAAATCCGTGCGCGGGTGCTAAAAAGAGCAGCATCGGCATACTTAGCACGTCGTTTGGTAGAAATCCACGTGCGCGTTCTGCAAAAAGCACCATTTGCATGCACATCTTGTGGTTTTGCAGAAAACTTCATCCGCGTCTACCAAAAGATGCATGTGCATGCTTAAAACGCGTTTTCGAACAAATCCGTGCGCGGGTGCTAAAAAGAGCAGCATCGGCATGCTTAGCACGTCGTTTGGTAGAAATCCACGTGCGCGTTCTGCAAAAAGCACCATTTGCATGCACATCTTGTGGTTTTGCAGAAAACTTCATCCGCGTCTACCAAAAGGTGCATGTGCATGCTTAAAACGCGTTTTCGCACAAATCCGTGCGCGGGTGCTAAAAAGAGCAGCATCGGCATGCTTAGCACGTCGTTTGGTAGAAATCCACGTGCGCGTTCTGCAAAAAGCACCATTTGCATGCACATCTTGTGGTTTTGCAGAAAACTTCATCCGCGTCTACCAAAAGATGCATGTGCATGCTTAAAACGCGTTTTCGCACAAATCCGTGCGCGGGTGCTAAAAAGAGCAGCATCGGCATGCTTAGCACGTCGTTTGGTAGAAATCCACGTGCGCGTTCTGCAAAAAGCACCATTTGCATGCACATCTTGTGGTTCTGCAGAAAACTTCATCCGCGTCTACCAAAAGATGCATGTGCATGCTTAAAACGCGTTTTCGCACAAATGCGTGCGCGGGTGCTAAAAAGAGCAGCATCGGCATGCTTAGCACGTCGTTTGGTAGAAATCCACGTGCGCGTTCTGCCAAAAGCACCATTTGTATGCACATCTTGTGGTTTTGCAGAAAACTTCATCCGCGTCTACCAAAAGTCGCATGTGCATGCTTAAAACGCGTTTTCGCACAAATGCGTGCGCGGGTGCTAAAAATAGCAGCATCGGCATGCTTAGCACGTCGTTTGGTAGAAATCCACGTGCGCGTTCTGCAAAAAGCACCATTTGCATGCACATCTTGTGGTTTTGCAGAAAACTTCATCCGCGTCTACCAAAAGATGCATGTGCATGCTTAAAACGCGTTTTCGCACAAATGCGTGCGCGGGTGCTAAAAAGAGCAGCATCGGCATGCTTAGCACGTCGTTTGGTAGAAATCCACGTGCGCGTTCTGCAAAAAGCACCATTTGCATGCACATCTTGTGGTTTTGCAGAAAACTTCATCCGCGTCTACCAAAAGATGCATGTGCATGCTTAAAACGCGTTTTCGCACAAATCCGTGCGCGGGTGCTAAAAAGAGCAGCATCGGCATGCTTAGCACGTCGTTTGGTAGAAATCCACATGCGCGTTCTGCAAAAAGCACCATTTGCATGCACGTCTTGTGGTTTTGCAAAAAACTTCATCCGCGTCTACCAAAAGATGCATGTGCATGCTTAAAACGCGTTTTCACACAAATGCGTGCGCGGGTGCTAAAAAGAGCAGCATCGGCATGCTTAGCACGTCGTTTGGTAGAAATCCACGTGCGCGTTCTGCAAAAAGCACCATTTGCATGCACATCTTGTGGTTTTGCAGAAAACTTCATCCGCGTCTACCAAAAGATGCATGTGCATGCTTAAAACGCGTTTTCGCACAAATGCGTGCGCGGGTGCTAAAAAGAGCAGCATCGGCATGCTTAGCACGTCGTTTGGTAGAAATCCACGTGCGCGTTCTGCAAAAAGCTCCATTTGCATGCACATCTTGTGGTTTTGCAGAAAACTTCATCCGCGTCTACCAAAAGATGCATGTGCATGCTTAAAACGCGTTTTCGCACAAATCCGTGCGCGGGTGCTAAAAAGAGCAGCATCGGCATGCTTAGCACGTCGTTTGGTAGAAATCCACGTGCGCGTTCTGCAAAAAGCACCATTTGCATGCACATCTTGTGGTTTTGCAGAAAACTTCATCCGCGTCTACCAAAAGATGCATGTGCATGCTTAAAACGCGTTTTCGCACAAATGCGTGCGCGGGTGCTAAAAAGAGCAGCATCGGCATGCTTAGCACGTCGTTTGGTAGAAATCCACCTGCGCGTTCTGCCAAAAGCACCATTTGCATGCACATCTTGTGCTTTTGCAGAAAACCTCATCCGCGTCTACCAAAAGATGCATGTGCATGCTTAAAACGCGTTTTCGCACAAATCCGTGCGCGGGTGCTAAAAAGAGCAGCATCGGCATGCTTAGCACGTCGTTTGGTAGAAAACCACGTGCGCGTTCTGCAAAAACCACCATTTGCATGCACATCTTGTGGTTTTGCAGAAAACTTCATCCGCGTCTACCAAAAGATGCATGTGCATGCTTAAAACGCGTTTTCGCACAAATGCGTGCGCGGGTGCTAAAAAGAGCAGCATCGGCATGCTTAGCACGTCGTTTGGTAGAAAACCACGTGCGCGTTCTGCAAAAACCACCATTTGCATGCACATCTTGTGGTTTTGCAGAAAACTTCATCCGCGTCTACCAAAAGATGCATGTGCATGCTTAAAACGCGTTTTCGCACAAATGCGTGCGCAGGTGCTAAAAAGAGCAGCATCGGCATGCTTAGCACGTCGTTTGGTAGAAATCCACGTGCGCGTTCTGCCAAAAGCACCATTTGCATGCACATCTTGTGGTTTTGCAGAAAACTTCATCCGCGTCTACCAAAAGATGCATGTGCATGCTTAAAACGCGTTTTCGCACAAATCCGTGCGCGGGTGCTAAAAAGAGCAGCATCGGCAAGCTTAGCACGTCGTTTGGTAGAAATCCACGTGCGCGTTCTGCAAAAAGCACCATTTGCATGCACATCTTGTGGTTTTGCAGAAAACTTCATCCGCGTCTACCAAAAGATGCATGTGCATGCTTAAAACGCGTTTTCGCACAAATGCGTGCGCGGGTGCTAAAAAGAGCAGCATCGGCATGCTTAGCACGTCGTTTGGTAGAAATCCACGTGCGCGTTCTGCAAAAACCACCATTTGCATGCACATCTTGTGGTTTTGCAGAAAACTTCATCCGCGTCTACCAAAAGATGCATGTGCATGCTTAAAACGCGTTTTCGCACAAATGCGTGCGCAGGTGCTAAAAAGAGCAGCATCGGCATGCTTAGCACGTCGTTTGGTAGAAATCCACGTGCGCGTTCTGCCAAAAGCACCATTTGCATGCACATCTTGTGGTTTTGCAGAAAACTTCATCCGCGTCTACCAAAAGATGCATGTGCATGCTTAAAACGCGTTTTCGCACAAATCCGTGCGCGGGTGCTAAAAAGAGCAGCATCGGCAAGCTTAGCACGTCGTTTGGTAGAAATCCACGTGCGCGTTCTGCAAAAAGCACCATTTGCATGCACATCTTGTGGTTTTGCAGAAAACTTCATCCGCGTCTACCAAAAGATGCATGTGCATGCTTAAAACGCGTTTTCGCACAAATGCGTGCGCGGGTGCTAAAAAGAGCAGCATCGGCATGCTTAGCACGTCGTTTGGTAGAAATCCACGTGCGCGTTCTGCAAAAAGCACCATTTGCATGCACATCTTGTGGTTTTGCAGAAAACTTCATCCGCGTCTACCAAAAGATGCATGTGCATGCTTAAAACGCGTTTTCGCACAAATGCGTGCGCGGGTGCTAAAAAGAGCAGCATCGGCATGCTTAGCACGTCGTTTGGTAGAAATCCACGAGCGCGTTCTGCAAAAAGCACCATTTGCATGCACATCTTGTGGTTTTGCAGAAAACTTCATCCGCGTCTACCAAAAGATGCATGTGCATGCTTAAAACGCGTTTTCGCACAAATCCGTGCGCGGGTGCTAAAAAGAGCAGCATCGGCATGCTTAGCACGTCGTTTGGTAGAAATCCACGTGCGCGTTCTGCAAAAAGCACCATTTGCATGCACATCTTGTGGTTTTGCAGAAAACTTCATCCGCGTCTACCAAAAGATGCATGTGCATGCTTAAAACGCGTTTTCGCACAAATGCGTGCGCGGGTGCTAAAAATAGCAGCATCGGCATGCTTAGCACGTCGTTTGGTAGAAATCCACGTGCGCGTTCTGCAAAAAGCACCATTTGCATGCACATCTTGTGGTTTTGCAGAAAACTTCATCCGCGTCTACCAAAAGATGCATGTGCATGCTTAAAACGCGTTTTCGCACAAATGCGTGCGCGGGTGCTAAAAAGAGCAGCATCGGCATGCTTAGCACGTCGTTTGGTAGAAATCCACGTGCGCGTTCTGCCAAAAGCACCATTTGCATGCACATCTTGTGGTTTTGCAGAAAACTTCATCCGCGTCTACCAAAAGATGCATGTGCATGCTTAAAACGCGTTTTCGCACAAATCCGTGCGCGGGTGCTAAAAAGAGCAGCATCGGCATGCTTAGCACGTCGTTTGGTAGAAATCCACGTGCGCGTTCTGCAAAAAGCACCATTTGCATGCACATCTTGTGGTTTTGCAGAAAACTTCATCCGCGTCTACCGAAAGATGCATGTGCATGCTTAAAACGCGTTTTCGCACAAATGCGTGCGCGGGTGCTAAAAAGAGCAGCATCGGCATGGTTAGCACGTCGTTTGGTAGAAATCCACGTGCGCGTTCTGCCAAAAGCACCATTTGCATGCACATCTTGTGGTTTTGCAGAAAACTTCATCCGCGTCTACCAAAAGATGCATGTGCATGCTTAAAACGCGTTTTCGCACAAATCCGTGCGCGGGTGCTAAAAAGAGCAGCATCGGCATGCTTAGCACGTCGTTTGGTAGAAATCCACGTGCGCGTTCTGCAAAAAGCACCATTTGCATGCACATATTGTGGTTTTGCAGAAAACTTCATCCGCGTCTACCAAAAGATGCATGTGCATGCTTAAAACGCGTTTTCGCACAAATGCGTGCGCGGGTGCTAAAAAGAGCAGCATCGGCATGCTTAGCACGTCGTTTGGTAGAAATCCACCTGCGCGTTCTGCCAAAAGCACCATTTGCATGCACATCTCATGCTTTTGCAGAAAACCTCATCCGCGTCTACCAAAAGATGCATGTGCATGCTTAAAACGCGTTTTCGCACAAATCCGTGCGCGGGTGCTAAAAAGAGCAGCATCGGCATGCTTAGCACGTCGTTTGGTAGAAAACCACGTGCGCGTTCTGCAAAAACCACCATTTGCATGCACATCTTGTGGTTTTGCAGAAAACTTCATCCGCGTCTACCAAAAGATGCATGTGCATGCTTAAAACGCGTTTTCGCACAAATGCGTGCGCGGGTGCTAAAAAGAGCAGCATCGGCATGCTTAGCACGTCGTTTGGTAGAAATCCACGTGCGCGTTCTGCCAAAAGCACCATTTGCATGCACATCTTGTGGTTTTGCAGAAAACTTCATCCGCGTCTACCAAAAGATGCATGTGCATGCTTAAAACGCGTTTTCGCACAAATCCGTGCGCGGGTGCTAAAAAGAGCAGCATCGGCAAGCTTAGCACGTCGTTTGGTAGAAATCCACGTGCGCGTTCTGCAAAAAGCACCATTTGCATGCACATCTTGTGGTTTTGCAGAAAACTTCATCCGCGTCTACCAAAAGATGCATGTGCATGCTTAAAACGCGTTTTCGCACAAATGCGTGCGCGGGTGCTAAAAAGAGCAGCATCGGCATGCTTAGCACGTCGTTTGGTAGAAATCCACGTGCGCGTTCTGCAAAAAGCACCATTTGCATGCACATCTTGTGGTTTTGCAGAAAACTTCATCCGCGTCTACCAAAAGATGCATGTGCATGCTTAAAACGCGTTTTCGCACAAATCCGTGCGCGGGTGCTAAAAAGAGCAGCATCGGCAAGCTTAGCACGTCGTTTGGTAGAAATCCACGTGCGCGTTCTGCAAAAAGCACCATTTGCATGCACATCTTGTGGTTTTGCAGAAAACTTCATCCGCGTCTACCAAAAGATGCATGTGCATGCTTAAAACGCGTTTTCGCACAAATGCGTGCGCGGGTGCTAAAAAGAGCAGCATCGGCATGCTTAGCACGTCGTTTGGTAGAAATCCACGTGCGCGTTCTGCAAAAAGCACCATTTGCATGCACATCTTGTGGTTTTGCAGAAAACTTCATCCGCGTCTACCAAAAGATGCATGTGCATGCTTAAAACGCGTTTTCGCACAAATGCGTGCGCGGGTGCTAAAAAGAGCAGCATCGGCATGCTTAGCACGTCGTTTGGTAGAAATCCACGAGCGCGTTCTGCAAAAAGCACCATTTGCATGCACATCTTGTGGTTTTGCAGAAAACTTCATCCGCGTCTACCAAAAGATGCATGTGCATGCTTAAAACGCGTTTTCGCACAAATCCGTGCGCGGGTGCTAAAAAGAGCAGCATCGGCATGCTTAGCACGTCGTTTGGTAGAAATCCACGTGCGCGTTCTGCAAAAAGCACCATTTGCATGCACATCTTGTGGTTTTGCAGAAAACTTCATCCGCGTCTACCAAAAGATGCATGTGCATGCTTAAAACGCGTTTTCGCACAAATGCGTGCGCGGGTGCTAAAAATAGCAGCATCGGCATGCTTAGCACGTCGTTTGGTAGAAATCCACGTGCGCGTTCTGCAAAAAGCACCATTTGCATGCACATCTTGTGGTTTTGCAGAAAACTTCATCCGCGTCTACCAAAAGATGCATGTGCATGCTTAAAACGCGTTTTCGCACAAATGCGTGCGCGGGTGCTAAAAAGAGCAGCATCGGCATGCTTAGCACGTCGTTTGGTAGAAATCCACGTGCGCGTTCTGCCAAAAGCACCATTTGCATGCACATCTTGTGGTTTTGCAGAAAACTTCATCCGCGTCTACCAAAAGATGCATGTGCATGCTTAAAACGCGTTTTCGCACAAATCCGTGCGCGGGTGCTAAAAAGAGCAGCATCGGCATGCTTAGCACGTCGTTTGGTAGAAATCCACGTGCGCGTTCTGCCAAAAGCACCATTTGCATGCACATCTTGTGCTTTTGCAGAAAACCTCATCCGCGTCTACCAAAAGATGCATGTGCATGCTTAAAACGCGTTTTCGCACAAATCCGTGCGCGGGTGCTAAAAAGAGCAGCATCGGCATGCTTAGCACGTCGTTTGGTAGAAATCCACCTGCGCGTTCTGCAAAAAGCACCATTTGCATGCACATCTTGTGGTTTTGCAGAAAACTTCATCCGCGTCTACCAAAAGATGCATGTGCATGCTTAAAACGCGTTTTCGCACAAATGCGTGCGCGGGTGCTAAAAATAGCAGCATCGGCATGCTTAGCACGTCGTTTCGTAGAAATCCACGTGCGCGTTCTGCAAAAAGCACCATTTGCATGCACATCTTGTGGTTTTGCAGAAAACTTCATCCGCGTCTACCAAAAGATGCATGTGCATGCTTAAAACGCGTTTTCGCACAAATGCGTGCGCGGGTGCTAAAAAGAGCAGCATCGGCATGCTTAGCACGTCATTTGGTAGAAATCCACGTGCGCGTTCTGCCAAAAGCACCATTTGCATGCACATCTTGTGGTTTTGCAGAAAACTTCATCCGCGTCTACCAAAAGATGCATGTGCATGCTAAAAACGCGTTTTCGCACAAATCCGTGCGCGGGTGCTAAAAAGAGCAGCATCGGCATGCTTAGCACGTCGTTTGGTAGAAATCCACGTGCGCGTTCTGCAAAAAGCACCATTAGCATGCACATCTTGTGGTTTTGCAGAAAACTTCATCCGCGTGTACCAAAAGATGCATGTGCATGCTTAAAACGCGTTTTCGCACAAATGCGTGCGCGGGTGCTAAAAAGAGCAGCATCGGCATGCTTAGCTCGTCGTTTGGTAGAAATCCACGAGCGCGTTCTGCAAAAAGCACCATTTGCATGCACATCTTGTGGTTTTGCAGAAAACTTCATCCGCGTCTACCAAAAGATGCATGTGCATGCTTAAAACGCGTTTTCGCACAAATGCGTGCGCGGGTGCTAAAAAGAGCAGCATCGGCATGCTTAGCACGTCGTTTGGTAGAAATCCACGAGCGCGTTCTGCAAAAAGCACCATTTGCATGCACATCTTGTGGTTTTGCAGAAAACTTCATCCGCGTCTACCAAAAGATGCATGTGCATGCTTAAAACGCGTTTTCGCACAAATCCGTGCGCGGGTGCTAAAAAGAGCAGCATCGGCATGCTTAGCACGTCGTTTGGTAGAAATCCACGTGCGCGTTCTGCAAAAAGCACCATTTGCATGCACATCTTGTGGTTTTGCAGAAAACTTCATCCGCGTCTACCAAAAGATGCATGTGCATGCTTTAAGCGCGTTTTCGCACAAATGCGTGCGCGGGTGCTAAAAATAGCAGCATCGGCATGCTTAGCACGTCGTTTGGTAGAAATCCACGTGCGCGTTCTGCAAAAAGCACCATTTGCATGCACATCTTGTGGTTTTGCAGAAAACTTCATCCGCGTCTACCAAAAGATGCATGTGCATGCTTAAAACGCGTTTTCGCACAAATGCGTGCGCGGGTGCTAAAAAGAGCAGCATCGGCATGCTTAGCACGTCGTTTGGTAGAAATCCACGTGCGCGTTCTGCCAAAAGCACCATTTGCATCGCATCTTGTGGTTTTGCAGAAAACTTCATCCGCGTCTACCAAAAGATGCATGTGCATGCTTAAAACGCGTTTTCGCACAAATCCGTGCGTGGGTGCTAAAAAGAGCAGCATCGGCATGCTTAGCACGTCGTTTGGTAGAAATCCACGTGCGCGTTCTGCAAAAAGCACCATTTGCATGCACATCTTGTGGTTTTGCAGAAAACTTCATCCGCGTCTACCAAAAGATGCATGTGCATGCTTAAAACGCGTTTTCGCACAAATGCGTGCGCGGGTGCTAAAAAGAGCAGCATCGGCATGCTTAGCACGTCGTTTGGTAGAAATCCACGTGCGCGTTCTGCCAAAAGCACCATTTGCATGCACATCTTGTGGTTTTGCAGAAAACTTCATCCGCGTCTACCAAAAGATGCATGTGCATGCTTAAAACGCGTTTTCGCACAAATGCGTGCGCGGGTGCTAAAAAGAGCAGCATCGGCATGCTTAGCACGTCGTTTGGTAGAAATCCACGTGCGCGTTCTGCCAAAAGCACCATTTGCATGCACATCTTGTGGTTTTGCAGAAAACTTCATCCGCGTCTACCAAAAGATGCATGTGCATGCTTAAAACGCGTTTTCGCACAAATCCGTGCGCGGGTGCTAAAAAGAGCAGCATCGGCATGCTTAGCACGTCGTTTGGTAGAAATCCACGTGCGCGTTCTGCCAAAAGCACCATTTGCATGCACATCTTGTGCTTTTGCAGAAAACCTCATCCGCGTCTACCAAAAGATGCATGTGCATGCTTAAAACGCGTTTTCGCACAAATCCGTGCGCGGGTGCTAAAAAGAGCAGCATCGGCACGGCATGCTTAGCACGTCGTTTGGTAGAAATCCACGTGCGCGTTCTGCCAAAAGCACCATTTGCATGCACATCTTGTGCTTTTGCAGAAAAACCTCATCCGCGTCTACCAAAAGATGCATGTGCATGCTTAAAACGCGTTTTTCGCACAAATCCGTGCGCGGGTGCTAAAAAGAGCAGCATCGGCAACCTTAGCACGTCGTTTGGTAGAAATCCACGTGCGCGTTCTGCACAAAAGCACCATTTGCATGCACATCTTGTGGTTTTGCAGAAAACTTCATCCGCGTCTACCAAAAGATGCATGTGCATGCTTAAAACGCGTTTTCGCACAAATGCGTGCGCGGGTGCTAAAAATAGCAGCATCGGCATGCTTAGCACGTCGTTTCGTAGAAATCCACGTGCGCGTTCTGCAAAAAGCACCATTTGCATGCACATCTTGTGGTTTTTGCAGAAAAACTTCATCCGCGTCTACCAAAAGATGCATGTGCATGCTTAAAACGCGTTTTCGCACAAAATGCGTGCGCGGGTGCTAAAAAGAGCAGCATCGGCATGCTTAGCACGTCATTTGGTAGAAATCCACGTGCGCGTTCTGCCAAAAGCACCATTTTGCATGCACATCTTGTGGTTTTGCAGAAAACTTCATCCGCGTCTACCAAAAGATGCATGTGCATGCTAAAAACCTCGTTTTCGCACAAAATCCGTGCGCGGGTGCTAAAAAGAGCAGCATCGGCATGCTTAGCACGTCGTTTTGGTAGAAATCCACGTGCGCGTTCTGCAAAACGCACCATTTGCATGCACATCTTGTGGTTTTGCAGAAAACTTCATCCGCGTCTACCAAAAGATGCATGTGCATGCTTAAAACGCGTTTTCGCACAAATGCGTGCGCGGGTGCTAAAAAGAGCAGCATCGGCATGCTTAGCACGTCGTTTGGTAGAAATCCACGTGCGCGTTCTGCCAAAAAGCACCATTTGCATGCACATCTTGTGCTTTTGCAGAAAACCTCATCCGCGTCTACCAAAAGATGCATGTGCATGCTTAAAACGCGTTCTCGCACAAATCCGTGCGCGGGTGCTAAAAAGAGCAGCATCGGCATGCTTAGCACGTCGTTTGGTAGAAATCCACGTGCGCGTTCTGCCAAAAAGCACCATTTGCATGCACATCTTGTGCTTTTGCAGAAAACCTCATCCGCGTCCTACCAAAAGATGCATGTGCATGCTTAACACGCGTTTTCGCACAAATGCGTGCGCGGGTGCTAAAAAGAGCAGCATCGGCATGCTTAGCACGTCGTTTGGTAGAAATCCACGTGCGCGTTCTGCCAAAAGAACCATTTGCATGCACATCTTGTGGTTTTTGCAGAAAACTTCAATCCGCGTCTACCAAAAGATGCATGTGCATGCTTAAAACGCGTTTTCAGCACAAATCCGTGCGCGGGTGCTAAAAAGAGCAGCATCGGCATGCTTAGCACGTCGTTTGGTAGAAATCCACGTGCGCGTTCTGCAAAAAGCACCATTTGCATGCACATCTTGTGGTTTTGCAGAAAACTTCATCCGCGTCTACCAAAAGACGCATGTGCATGCTTAAAACGCGTTTTCGCACAAATGCGTGCGCGAGTGCTAAAAAGAGCAGCATCGGCATGCTTAGCACGTCGTTTGGTAGAAATCCACGAGCGCGTTCTGCAAAAAGCACCCATTTGCATGCACATCTTGTGGTTTTGCAGAAAACTTCATCCGCGTCTACCAAAAGATGCATGTGCATGCTTAAAACGCGTTTTCGCACAAATCCGTGCGCGGGTGCTAAAAAGAGCAGCATCGGCATGCTTAGCACATCGTTTGGTAGAAATCCACGTGCGCGTTCTGCAAAAAGCACCATTTGCATGCACATCTTGTGGTTTTGCAGAAAACTTCATCCGCGTCTACCAAAAGATGCATGTGCATGCTTAAAAACGCGTTTTCGCACAAATGCGTGCGCGGGTGCTAAAAATAGCAGCATCGGCATGCTTAGCACGTCGTTTGGTAGAAATCCACGTGCGCGTTCTGCAAAAAGCACCATTTGCATGCACATCTTGTGGTTTTGCAGAAAACTTCATCCGCGTCTACCAAAAGATGCATGTGCATGCTTAAAACGCGTTTTTCGCACAAATCCGTGCGCGGGGTGCTAAAAAGAGCAGCATCGGCATGCTTAGCACGTCGTTTGGTAGAAATCCACGTGCGCGTTCTGCAAAAAAGCACCATTTGCATGCACATCTTGTGGTTTTGCAGAAAACTTCATCCGCGTCTACCAAAAGATGCATGTGCATGCTTAAAACGCGTTTTCGCACAAATGCGTGCGCGGGTGCTAAAAAGAGCAGCATCGGCATGCTTAGCACGTTGTTTGGTAGAAATCCACGTGCGCGTTCTCCAAAAAGCACCATTTGCATGCACATCTTGTGGTTTTGCAGAAAACTTCATCCGCGTCTACCAAAAGATGCATGTGCATGCTTAAAACGCGTTTTCGCACAAATGCGTGCGCGGGTGCTAAAAAGAGCAGCATCGGCATGCTTAGCACGTCGTTTGGTAGAAATCCACGAGCGCGTTCTGCAAAAAGCACCATTTGCATGCACATCTTGTGGTTTTGCAGAAAACTTCATCCGCGTCTACCAAAAAGATGCATGTGCATGCTTAAAACGCGTTTTCGCACAAATGCGTGCGCGGGTGCTAAGAAGAGCAGCATCGGCATGCTTAGCACGTCGTTTGGTAGAAATCCACGTGCGCGTTCTGCAAAAAGCACCATTTGCATGCACATCTTGTGGTTTTGCAGAAAAACTTCATCCGCGTCTACCAAAAGATGCATGTGCATGCTTAAAACGCGTTTTCGCACAAATGCGTGCGCGGGTGCTAAAAAGAGCAGCATCGGCATGCTTAGCACGTCGTTTGGTAGAAATCTACGAGCGCGTTCTGCAAAAAGCACCATTTGCATGCACATCTTGTGGTTTTTGCAGAAAACTTCATCCGCGTCTACCAAAAGATGCATGTGCATGCTTAAAACGCGTTTTCGCACAAATGCGTGCGCGGGTGCTAAGAAGAGCAGCATCGGCATGCTTAGGACGTCGTTTGGTAGAAATCCACGTGCGCGTTCTGCCCAAAACCACCATTTGCATGCACATCTTGTGGTTTTGCAGAAAACTTCATCCGCGTCTACCAAAAGATGCATGTGCATGCTTAAAACGCGTTTTCGCACAAATCCGTGCGCGTGTGCTAAAAAGAGCAGCATCGGGCATGCTTAGCACGTCGTTTGGTAGAAATCCACGTGCGCGTTCTGCAAAAAGCACCATTTGCATGCACATATTGTGGTTTTGCAGAAAACTTCATCCGCGTCTACCAAAATATGCATGTGCATGCTTAAAGCGCGTTTTCGCACAAATGCGTGCGCGGGTGCTAAAAAGAGCAGCATCGGCATGCTTAGCACGTCGTTTGGTAGAAATCCACGTGCGCGTTCTGCAAAAAGCACCATTT
The DNA here is from genome assembly GCF_023375885.2 of Dermacentor andersoni. NCBI lineage: Eukaryota > Metazoa > Arthropoda > Arachnida > Ixodida > Ixodidae > Dermacentor > Dermacentor andersoni. The sequence goes on along the minus strand of NW_027314845.1, from coordinate 136,048 downwards.
GCATGCACATCTTGTGGTTTTGCAGAAAACTTCATCCGCGTCTACCAAAAGATGCATGTGCATGCTTAAAACGCGTTCTCGGCACAAATCCGTGCGCGGGTGCTAAAAAGAGCAGCATCGGCATGCTTAGCACGTCGTTTGGTAGAAATCCACGTGCGCGTTCTGCAACAAGTACCATTTGCATGCACATCTTGTGGTTTTGCAGAAAACTTAATCCGCGTCTACCAAAAGATGCATGTGCATGCTTAAAACGCGTTTTCGCACAAATGCGTGCGCGGGTGCTAAAAAGAGCAGCATCGGCATGCTTAGCACGTCGTTTGGTAGAAATCCACGTGCGCGTTCTGCAAAAAGCACCATTTGCATGCACATCTTGTGGTTTTGCAGAAAACTTCATCCGCGTCTACCAAAAGATGCATGTGCATGCTTAAAAACGCGTTTTCGCACAAATGCGTGCGCGGGTGCTAAAAATAGCAGCATCGGCATGCTTAGCACGTCGTTTGGTAGAAATCCACGTGCGCGCTTCTGCAAAAAGCACCATTTGCATGCACATCTTGTGGTTTTGCAGAAAACTTCATCCGCGTCTACCAAAAGATGCATGTGCATGCCTAAAACGCGTTTTCGCACAAATGCGTGCGCGGGTGCTAAAAATGAGCAGCATCGGCATGCTTAGCACGTCGTTTGGTAGAAATCCACGAGCGCGTTCTGCAAAAAAGCACCATTTGCATGCACATCTTGTGGTTTTGCAGAAAACTTCATCCGCGTCTACCAAAAGATGCATGTGCATGCTTAAAACGCGTTTTCGCACAAATGCGTGCGCGGGTGCTAAAAAAGAGCAGCATCGGCATGCTTAGCACGTCGTTTGGTAGAAATCCACGTGCGCGTTCTGCCAAAAGCACCATTTGCATGCACATCTTGTGGTTTTGCAGAAAACTTCATCCGCGGTCTACCAAAAGATGCATGTGCATGCTTTAAAACGCGTTTTCGCACAAATCCGTGCGCGGGTGCTAAAAAAGAGCAGCATCGGCATGGCTTAGCACGTCGTTTGGTAGAAATCCACGTGCGCGTTCTGCAAAAAGCACCATTTGCATGCACATCTTGTGGTTTTGCAGAAAAACTTCATCCGCGTCTACCAAAACATGCATGTGCATGCTTAAAACCACGTTTTCGCACAAATCCGTGCGCGGGTGCTAAAAAGAGCAGCATCGGCATGCTTAGCACGTCGTTTGGTAGAAATCCACGTGCGCGTTCTGCCAAAAGCACCATTTGCATGCACATCTTGTGGTTTTGCAGAAAACTTCATCCGCGTCTACCAAAAGATGCATGTGCATGCTTAAAACGCGTTTTCGCACAAATCCGTGCGCGGGTGCTAAAAAGAGCAGCATCGGCATGCTTAGCACGTCGTTTGGTAGAAATCCACGTGCGCGTTCTGCAAAAAGCACCATTTGCATGCACATCTTGTGGTTTTGCAGAAAACTTCATCCGCGTCTACCAAAAGATGCATGTGCATGCTTAAAACGCGTTTTCGCACAAATGCGTGCGCGGGTGCTAAAAAGAGCAGCATCGGCATGCTTTGCACGTCGTTTGGCAGAAATCCACGAGCGCGTTCTGCAAAAAGCACCATTTGCATGCACATCTTGTGGTTTTGCAGAAAACTTCATCCGCGTCTACCAAAAGATGCATGTGCATGCTTAAAACGCGTTTTCGCACAAATGCGTGCGCGGGTGCTAAAAAGAGCAGCACCGGCATGCTTAGCACGTCGTTTGATAGACATCCACGTGCGCGTTCTGCCAAAAGCACCATTTGCATGCACATCTTTTGGTTTTGCAGAAAACTTCATCCGCGTCTACCAAAAGATGCATGTGCATGCTTAAAACGCGTTTTCGCACAAATCCGTGCGCGGGTGCTAAAAAGAGCAGCATCGGCATGCTTAGCACGTCGTTTGGTAGAAATCCACGTGCGCGTTCTGCCAAAAGCACCATTTGCATGCACATCTTGTGGTTTTGCAGAAAACTTCATCCGCGTCTACCAAAAGATGCATGTGCATGTTTAAAACGCGTTTTCGCACAAATGCGTGCGCGGGTGCTAAAAAGAGCAGCATCGGCATGCTTAGCACGTCGTTTGGTAGAAATACACGTGCGCGTTCTGCCAAAAGCACCATTTGCATGCACATCTTGTGGTTTTGCAGAAAACTTCATCCGCGTCTACCAAAAGATGCATGTGCATGCTTAAAACGCGTTTTCGCACAAATCCGTGCGCGGGTACAAAAAAGAGCAGCATCGGCATGCTTAGCACGTCGTTTGGTAGAAATCCACGTGCGCGTTCTGCAAAAAGCACCATTTGCATGCACATCTTGTGGTTTTGCAGAAAACTTCATCCGCGTCTACCAAAAGATGCATGTGCATGCTTAAAACGCGTTTTCGCACAAATGCGTGCGCGGGTGCTTAAAAGAGCAGCATCGGCATGCTTAGCACGTCGTTTGGTAGAAATCCACGAGCGCGTTCTGCAAAAAGCACCATTTGCATGCACATCTTGTGGTTTTGCAGAAAACTTCATCCGCGTCTACCAAAAGATGCATGTGCATGCTTAAAACGCGTTTTCGCACAAATCCGTGCGCGGGTGCTAAAAAGAGCAGCATCGGCATGCTTAGCACGTCGTTTGGTAGAAATCCACGTGCGCGTTCTGCAAAAAGCACCATTTGCATGCACATCTTGTGGTTTTGCAGAAAACTTCATCCGCGTCTACCAAAAGATGCATGTGCATGCTTAAAACGCGTTTTCGCACAAATGCGTGCGCGGGTGCTAAAAAGAGCAGCATCGGCATGCTTAGCACGTCGTTTGGTAGAAATCCACGAGCGCGTTCTGCAAAAAGCACCATTTGCATGCACATCTTGTGGTTTTGCAGAAAACTTCATCCGCGTCTACCAAAAGATGCATGTGCATGCTTAAAACGCGTTTTCGCACAAATGCGTGCGCGGGTGCTAAGAAGAGCAGCATCGGCATGCTTAGCACGTCATTTGGTAGAAATCCACGTGCGCGTTCTGCCAAAAGCACCATTTGCATGCACATCTTGTGGTTTTGCAGAAAACTTCATCCGCGTCTACCAAAAGATGCATGTGCATGCTTAAAACGCGTTATCGCACAAATCCGTGCGCGGGTGCTAAAAAGAGCAGCATCGGCATGCTTAGCACGTCGTTTGGTAGAAATCCACGTGCGCGTTCTGCAAAAAGCACCATTTGCATGCACATCTTGTGGTTTTGCAGAAAACTTCATCCGCGTCTACCAAAAGATGCATGTGCATGCTTAAAACGCGTTTTCGCACAAATGCGTGCGCGGGTGCTAAAAAGAGCAGCATCGGCATGCTTAGCACGTCGTTTGGTAGAAATCCACGTGCGCGTTCTGCAAAAAGCACCATTTGCATGCACATCTTGTGGTTTTGCAGAAAACTTCATCCGCGTCTACCAAAAGATGCATGTGATTGCTTAAAACGCGTTTTCGCACAAATCCGTGCGCGGGTGCTAAAAAGAGCAGCATCGGCATGCTTAGCACGTCGTTTGGTAGAAATCCACGTGCGCGTTCTGCAAAAAGCACCATTTGCATGCACATCTTGTGGTTTTGCAGAAAACTTCATCCGCGTCTACCAAAAGATGCATGTGCACGCTTAAAACGCGTTTTCGCACAAATGCGTGCGCGGGTGCTAAAAAGAGCAGCATCGGCATGCTTAGCACGTCGTTTGGTAGAAATCCACGTGCGCGTTCTGCAAAAAGCACCATTTGCATGCACATCTTGTGGTTTTGTAGAAAACTTCATCCGCGTCTACCAAAAGATGCATGTGCATGTTTAAAACGCGTTTTCGCACAAATGCGTGCGCGGGTGCTAAAAAGAGCAGCATCGGCATGCTTAGCACGTCGTTTGGTAGAAATACACGTGCGCGTTCTGCCAAAAGCACCATTTGCATGCACATCTTGTGGTTTTGCAGAAAACTTCATCCGCGTCTACCAAAAGATGCATGTGCATGCTTAAAACGCGTTTTCGCACAAATCCGTGCGCGGGTACAAAAAAGAGCAGCATCGGCATGCTTAGCACGTCGTTTGGTAGAAATCCACGTGCGCGTTCTGCAAAAAGCACCATTTGCATGCACATCTTGTGGTTTTGCAGAAAACTTCATCCGCGTCTACCAAAAGATGCATGTGCATGCTTAAAACGCGTTTTCGCACAAATGCGTGCGCGGTTGCTAAAAAGAGCAGCATCGGCATGCTTAGCACGTCGTTTGGTAGAAATCCACGAGCGCGTTCTGCAAAAAGCACCATTTGCATGCACATCTTGTGGTTTTGCAGAAAACTTCATCCGCGTCTACCAAAAGATGCATGTGCATGCTTAAAACGCGTTTTCGCACAAATCCGTGCGCGGGTGCTAAAAAGAGCAGCATCGGCATGCTTAGCACGTCGTTTGGTAGAAATCCACGTGCGCGTTCTGCAAAAAGCACCATTTGCATGCACATCTTGTGGTTTTGCAGAAAACTTCATCCGCGTCTACCAAAAGATGCATGTGCATGCTTAAAACGCGTTTTCGCACAAATGCGTGCGCGGGTGCTAAAAAGAGCAGCATCGGCATGCTTAGCACGTCGTTTGGTAGAAATCCACGAGCGCGTTCTGCAAAAAGCACCATTTGCATGCACATCTTGTGGTTTTGCAGAAAACTTCATCCGCGTCTACCAAAAGATGCATGTGCATGCTTAAAACGCGTTTTCGCACAAATGCGTGCGCGGGTGCTAAGAAGAGCAGCATCGGCATGCTTAGCACGTCATTTGGTAGAAATCCACGTGCGCGTTCTGCCAAAAGCACCATTTGCATGCACATCTTGTGGTTTTGCAGAAAACTTCATCCGCGTCTACCAAAAGATGCATGTGCATGCTTAAAACGCGTTATCGCACAAATCCGTGCGCGGGTGCTAAAAAGAGCAGCATCGGCATGCTTAGCACGTCGTTTGGTAGAAATCCACGTGCGCGTTCTGCAAAAAGCACCATTTGCATGCACATCTTGTGGTTTTGCAGAAAACTTCATCCGCGTCTACCAAAAGATGCATGTGCATGCTTAAAACGCGTTTTCGCACAAATGCGTGCGCGGGTGCTAAAAAGAGCAGCATCGGCATGCTTAGCACGTCGTTAAAAAGCACCATTTGCATGCACATCTTGTGGTTTTGCAGAAAACTTCATCCGCGTCTACCAAAAGATGCATGTGATTGCTTAAAACGCGTTTTCGCACAAATCCGTGCGCGGGTGCTAAAAAGAGCAGCATCGGCATGCTTAGCACGTCGTTTGGTAGAAATCCACGTGCGCGTTCTGCAAAAAGCACCATTTGCATGCACATCTTGTGGTTTTGCAGAAAACTTCATCCGCGTCTACCAAAAGATGCATGTGCACGCTTAAAACGCGTTTTCGCACAAATGCGTGCGCGGGTGCTAAAAAGAGCAGCATCGGCATGCTTAGCACGTCGTTTGGTAGAAATCCACGTGCGCGTTCTGCGAAAAGCACCATTTGCATGCACATCTTGTGGTTTTGTAGAAAACTTCATCCGCGTGTACCAAAAGATGGATGTGCATGCTTAAAACGCGTTTTCGCACAAATGCGTGCGCGGGTGCTAAAAATAGCAGCATCGGCATGCTTAGCACGTCGTTTGGTAGAAATCCACGTGCGCGTTCTGCAAAAAGCACCATTTGCATGCACATCTTGTGGTTTTGCAGAAAACTTCATCCGCGTCTACCAAAAGATGCATGTGCATGCTTAAAACGCGTTTTCGCACAAATCCGTGCGCGGGTGCTAAAAAGAGCAGCATCGGCATGCTTAGCACGTCGTTTGGTAGAAATCCACGTGCGCGTTCTGCAAAAAGCACCATTTGCATGCACATCTTGTGGTTTTGCAGAAAACTTCATCCGCGTCTACCAAAAGATGCATGTGCATGCTTAAAACGCGTTTTCGCACAAATGCGTGCGCGGGTGCTAAAAAGAGCAGCATCGGCATGCTTAGCACGTCGTTTGGTAGAAATCCAAGAGCGCGTTCTGCCAAAAGCACCATTTGCATGCACATCTTGTGGTTTTGCAGAAAACTTCATCCGCGTCTACCAAAAGATGCATGTGCATGCTTAAAACGCGTTTTCGCACAAATCCGTGCGCGGGTGCTAAAAAGAGCAGCATCGGCATGCTTAGCACGTCGTTTGGTAGAAATCCACGTGCGCGTTCTGCAAAAAGCACCATTTGCATGCACATCTTGTGGTTTTGCAGAAAACTTCATCCGCGTCTACCAAAAGATGCATGTGCATGCTTAAAACGCGTTTTCGCACAAATGCGTGCGCGGGTGCTAAAAAGAGCAGCATCGGCATGCTTAGCACGTCGTTTGGTAGAAATCCACGAGCGCGTTCTGCAAAAAGCACCATTTGCATGCACATCTTGTGGTTTTGCAGAAAACTTCATCCGCGTCTACCAAAAGATGCATGTGCATGCTTAAAACGCGTTTTCGCACAAATCCGTGCGCGGGTGCTAAAAAGAGCAGCATCGGCATGCTTAGCACGTCGTTTGGTAGAAATCCACGTGCGCGTTCTGCAAAAAGCACCATTTGCATGCACATCTTGTGGTTTTGCAGAAAACTTCATCCGCGTCTACCAAAAGATGCATGTGCATGCTTAAAACGCGTTTTCGCACAAATGCGTGCGCGGGTGCTAAAAATAGCAGCATCGGCATGCTTAGCACGTCGTTTGGTAGAAATCCACGTGCGCGTACTGCAAAAAGCACCATTTGCATGCACATCTTGTGGTTTTGCAGAAAACTTCATCCGCGTCTACCAAAAGATGCATGTGCATGCTTAAAACGCGTTTTCGCACAAATGCGTGCGCGGGTGCTAAAAAGAGCAGCATCGGCATGCTTAGCACGTCGTTTGGTAGAAATCCACGTGCGCGTTCTGCCAAAAGCACCATTTGCATGCACATCTTGTGGTTTTGCAGAAAACTTCTTCCGCGTCTACCAAAAGATGCATGTGCATGCTTAAAACGCGTTTTCGCACAAATCCGTGCGCGGGTGCTAAAAAGAGCAGCATCGGCATGCTTAGCACGTCGTTTGGTAGAAATCCACGTGCGCGTTCTGCAAAAAGCACCATTTGCATGCACATCTTGTGGTTTTGCAGAAAACTTCATCCGCGTCTACCAAAAGATGCATGTGCATGCTTAAAACGCGTTTTCGCACAAATGCGTGCGCGGGTGCTAAAAAGAGCAGCATCGGCATGGTTAGCACGCCGTTTGGTAGAAATCCACGTGCGCGTTCTGCCAAAAGCACCATTTGCATGCACATCTTGTGGTTTTGCAGAAAACTTCATCCGCGTCTACCAAAAGATGCATGTGCATGCTTAAAACGCGTTTTCGCACAAATGCGTGCGCGGGTGCTAAAAAGAGCAGCATCGGCATGCTTAGCACGTCGTTTGGTAGAAATCCACGTGCGCGTTCTGCCAAAAGCACCATTTGCATGCACATCTTGTGGTTTTGCAGAAAACTTCATCCGCGTCTACCAAAAGATGCATGTGCATGCTTAAAACGCGTTTTCGCACAAATCCGTGCGCGGGTGCTAAAAAGAGCAGCATCGGCATGCTTAGCACGTCGTTTGGTAGAAATCCACGTGCGCGTTCTACCAAAAGCACCATTTGCATGCACATCTTGTGCTTTTGCAGAAAACCTCATCCGCGTCTACCAAAAGATGCATGTGCATGCTTAAAACGCGTTTTCGCACAAATCCGTGCGCGGGTGCTAAAAAGAGCAGCATCGGCATGCTTAGCACGTCGTTTGGTAGAAATCCACGTGCGCGTTCTGCCAAAAGCACCATTTGCATGCACATCTTGTGCTTTTGCAGAAAACCTCATCCGCGTCTACCAAAAGATGCATGTGCATGCTTAAAACGCGTTTTCACACAAATGCGTGCGCGGGTGCTAAAAAGAGCAGCATCGGCATGCTTAGCACGTCGTTTGGTAGAAATCCACGTGCGCGTTCTGCAAAAAGCACCATTTGCATGCACATCTTGTGGTTTTGCAGAAAACTTCATCCGCGTCTACCAAAAGATGCATGTGCATGCTTAAAACGCGTTTTCGCACAAATGCGTGCGCGGGTGCTAAAAAGAGCAGCATCGGCATGCTTAGCACGTCGTTTGGTAGAAATCCACGTGCGCGTTCTGCAAAAAGCTCCATTTGCATGCACATCTTGTGGTTTTGCAGAAAACTTCATCCGCGTCTAACAAAAGATGCATGTGCATGCTTAAAACGCGTTTTCGCACAAATCCGTGCGCGGGTGCTAAAAAGAGCAGCATCGGCATGCTTAGCACGTCGTTTGGTAGAAATCCACGTGCGCGTTCTGCAAAAAGCACCATTTGCATGCACATCTTGTGGTTTTGCAGAAAACTTCATCCGCGTCTACCAAAAGATGCATGTGCATGCTTAAAACGCGTTTTCGCACAAATCCGTGCGCGGGTGCTAAAAAGAGCAGCATCGGCATGCTTAGCACGTCGTTTGGTAGAAATCCACGTGCGCGTTCTGCAAAAACCACCATTTGCATGCACATCTTGTGGTTTTGCAGAAAACTTCATCCGCGTCTACCAAAAGATGCATGTGCATGCTTAAAACGCGTTTTCGCACATATGCGTGCGCGGGTGCTAAAAAGAGCAGCATCGGCATGCTTAGCACGTCGTTTGGTAGAAATCCACGTGCGCGTTCTGCCAAAAGCACCATTTGCATGCACATCTTGTGGTTTTGCAGAAAACTTCATCCGCGTCTACCAAAAGATGCATGTGCATGCTTAAAACGCGTTTTCGCACAAATCCGTGCGCGGGTGCTAAAAAGAGCAGCATCGGCAAGCTTAGCACGTCGTTTGGTAGAAATCCACGTGCGCGTTCTGCAAAAAGCACCATTTGCATGCACATCTTGTGGTATTGCAGAAAACTTCATCCGCGTCTACCAAAAGATGCATGTGCATGCTTAAAACGCGTTTTCGCACAAATGCGTGCGCGGGTGCTAAAATGAGCAGCATCGGCATGCTTAGCACGTCATTTGGTAGAAATCCACGTGCGCGTTCTGCCAAAAGCACCATTTGCATGCACATCTTGTGGTTTTGCAGAAAACTTCATCCGCGTCAACCAAAAGATGCATGTGCATGCTTAAAACGCGTTTTCGCACAAATCCGTGCGCGGGTGCTAAAAAGAGCAGCATCGGCATGCTTAGCACGTCGTTTGGTAGAAATCCACGTGCGCGTTCTGCAAAAAGCACCATTTGCATGCACGTCTTGTGGTTTTGCAGAAAACTTCATCCGCGTCTACCAAAAGATGCATGGGCATGCTTAAAACGCGTTTTCGCACAAATGCGTGCGCGGGTGCTAAAAAGAGCAGCATCGGCATGCTTAGCACGTCGTTTGGTAGAAATCCACGTGCGCGTTCTGCCAAAAGCACCATTTGCATGCACATCTTGTGGTTTTGCAGAAAACTTCATCCGCGTCTACCAAAAGATGCATGTGCATGCTTAAAACGCGTTTTCGCACAAATGCGTGCGCGGGTGCTAAAAAGAGCAGCATCGGCATGCTTAGCACGTCGTTTGGTAGAAATCCACGTGCGCGTTCTGCCAAAAGCACCATTTGCATGCACATCTTGTGGTTTTGCAGAAAACTTCATCCGCGTCTACCAAAAGATGCATGTGCATGCTTAAAACGCGTTTTCGCACAAATGCGTGCGCGGGTGCTAAAAAGAGCAGCATCGGCATGCTTAGCACGTCGTTTGGTAGAAATCCACGTGCGCGTTCTGCCAAAAGCACCATTTGCATGCACATCTTGTGGTTTTGCAGAAAACTTCATCCGCGTCTACCAAAAGATGCATGTGCATGCTTAAAACGCGTTTTCGCACAAATCCGTGCGCGGGTGCTAAAAAGAGCAGCATCGGCATGCTTAGCACGTCGTTTGGTAGAAATCCACGTGCGCGTTCTACCAAAAGCACCATTTGCATGCACATCTTGTGCTTTTGCAGAAAACCTCATCCGCGTCTACCAAAAGATGCATGTGCATGCTTAAAACGCGTTTTCGCACAAATCCGTGCGCGGGTGCTAAAAAGAGCAGCATCGGCATGCTTAGCACGTCGTTTGGTAGAAATCCACGTGCGCGTTCTGCCAAAAGCACCATTTGCATGCACATCTTGTGCTTTTGCAGAAAACCTCATCCGCGTCTACCAAAAGATGCATGTGCATGCTTAAAACGCGTTTTCACACAAATGCGTGCGCGGGTGCTAAAAAGAGCAGCATCGGCATGCTTAGCACGTCGTTTGGTAGAAATCCACGTGCGCGTTCTGCAAAAAGCACCATTTGCATGCACATCTTGTGGTTTTGCAGAAAACTTCATCCGCGTCTACCAAAAGATGCATGTGCATGCTTAAAACGCGTTTTCGCACAAATGCGTGCGCGGGTGCTAAAAAGAGCAGCATCGGCATGCTTAGCACGTCGTTTGGTAGAAATCCACGTGCGCGTTCTGCAAAAAGCTCCATTTGCATGCACATCTTGTGGTTTTGCAGAAAACTTCATCCGCGTCTAACAAAAGATGCATGTGCATGCTTAAAACGCGTTTTCGCACAAATCCGTGCGCGGGTGCTAAAAAGAGCAGCATCGGCATGCTTAGCACGTCGTTTGGTAGAAATCCACGTGCGCGTTCTGCAAAAAGCACCATTTGCATGCACATCTTGTGGTTTTGCAGAAAACTTCATCCGCGTCTACCAAAAGATGCATGTGCATGCTTAAAACGCGTTTTCGCACAAATGCGTGCGCGGGTGCTAAAAAGAGCAGCATCGGCATGCTTAGCACGTCGTTTGGTAGAAATCCTCGTGCGCGTTCTGCCAAAAGCACCATTTGCATGCACATCTTGTGCTTTTGCAGAAAACCTCATCCGCGTCTACCAAACGATGCATGTGCATGCTTAAAACGCGTTTTCGCACAAATCCGTGCGCGGGTGCTAAAAAGTGCAGCATCGGCATGCTTAGCACGTCGTTTGGTAGAAATCCACGTGCGCGTTCTGCAAAAACCACCATTTGCATGCACATCTTGTGGTTTTGCAGAAAACTTCATCCGCGTCTACCAAAAGATGCATGTGCATGCTTAAAACGCGTTTTCGCACATATGCGTGCGCGGGTGCTAAAAAGAGCAGCATCGGCATGCTTAGCACGTCGTTTGGTAGAAATCCACGTGCGCGTTCTGCCAAAAGCACCATTTGCATGCACATCTTGTGGTTTTGCAGAAAACTTCATCCGCGTCTACCAAAAGATGCATGTGCATGCTTAAAACGCGTTTTCGCACAAATCCGTGCGCGGGTGCTAAAAAGAGCAGCATCGGCAAGCTTAGCACGTCGTTTGGTAGAAATCCACGTGCGCGTTCTGCAAAAAGCACCATTTGCATGCACATCTTGTGGTTTTGCAGAAAACTTCATCCGCGTCTACCAAAAGATGCATGTGCATGCTTAAAACGCGTTTTCGCACAAATGCGTGCGCGGGTGCTAAAATGAGCAGCATCGGCATGCTTAGCACGTCATTTGGTAGAAATCCACGTGCGCGTTCTGCCAAAAGCACCATTTGCATGCACATCTTGTGGTTTTGCAGAAAACTTCATCCGCGTCAACCAAAAGATGCATGTGCATGCTTAAAACGCGTTTTCGCACAAATCCGTGCGCGGGTGCTAAAAAGAGCAGCATCGGCATGCTTAGCACGTCGTTTGGTAGAAATCCACGTGCGCGTTCTGCAAAAAGCACCATTTGCATGCACGTCTTGTGGTTTTGCAGAAAACTTCATCCGCGTCTACCAAAAGATGCATGGGCATGCTTAAAACGCGTTTTCGCACAAATGCATGCGCGGGTGCTAAAAAGAGCAGCATCGGCATGCTTAGCACGTCATTTGGTAGAAATCCACGTGCGCGTTCTGCCAAAAGCACCATTTGCATGCACATCTTGTGGTTTTGCAGAAAACTTCATCCGCGTCTACCAAAAGATGCATGTGCATGCTTAAAACGCGTTTTCGCACAAATCCGTGCGCGGGTGCTAAAAAGAGCAGCATCGGCAAGCTTAGCACGTCGTTTGGTAGAAATCCACGTGCACGTTTTGCAAAAAGCACCATTTGCATGCACATCTTGTGGTTTTGCAGAAAACTTCATCCGCGTCTACCAAAAGATGCATGTGCATGCTTAAAACGCGTTTTCGCACAAATGCGTGCGCGGGTGCTAAAAAGAGCAGCATCGGCATGCTTAGCACGTCGTTTGGTAGAAATCCACGTGCGCGTTCTGCAAAAAGCACCATTTGCATGCACATCTTGTGGTTTTGCAGAAAACTTCATCCGCGTCTACCAAAAGATGCATGTGCATGCTTAAAACGCGTTTTCGCACAAATGCGTGCGCGGGTGCTAAAAAGAGCAGCATCGGCATGCTTAGCACGTCGTTTGGTAGAAATCCACGAGCGCGTTCTGCAAAAAGCACCATTTGCATGCACATCTTGTGGTTTTGCAGAAAACTTCATCCGCGTCTACCAAAAGATGCATGTGCATGCTTAAAACGCGTTTTCGCACAAATCCGTGCGCGGGTGCTAAAAAGAGCAGCATCGGCATGCTTAGCACGTCGTTTGGTAGAAATCCACGTGCGCGTTCTGCAAAAAGCACCATTTGCATGCACATCTTGTGGTTTTGCAGAAAACTTCATCCGCGTCTACCAAAAGATGCATGTGCATGCTTAAAACGCGTTTTCACACAAATGCGTGCGCGGGTGCTAAAAATAGCAGCATCGGCATGCTTAGCACGTCGTTTGGTAGAAATCCACGTGCGCGTTCTGCAAAAAGCACCATTTGCATGCACATCTTGTGGTTTTGCAGAAAACTTCATCCGCGTCTACCAAAAGATGCATGTGCATGCTTAAAACGCGTTTTCGCACAAATGCGTGCGCGGGTGCTAAAAAGAGCAGCATCGGCATGCTTAGCACGTCGTTTGGTAGAAATCCACGTGCGCGTTCTGCCAAAAGCACCATTTGCATGCGCATCTTGTGGTTTTGCAGAAAACTTCATCCGCGTCTACCAAAAGATGCATGTGCATGCTTAAAACGCGTTTTCGCACAAATCCGTGCGTGGGTGCTAAAAAGAGCAGCATCGGCATGCTTAGCACGTCGTTTGGTAGAAATCCACGTGCGCGTTCTGCCAAAAGCACCATTTGCATGCACATCTTGTGCTTTTGCAGAAAACCTCATCCGCGTCTACCAAAAGATGCATGTGCATGCTTAAAACGCGTTTTCGCACAAATCCGTGCGCGGGTGCTAAAAAGAGCAGCATCGGCATGCTTAGCACGTCGTTTGGTAGAAATCCACGTGCGCGTTCTGCCAAAAGCACCATTTGCATGCACATCTTGTGCTTTTGCAGAAAACCTCATCCGCGTCTACCAAAAGATGCATGTGCATGCTTAAAACGCGTTTTCCCACAAATCCGTGCGCGGGTGCTAAAAAGAGCAGCATCGGCAACCTTAGCACGTCGTTTGGTAGAAATCCACATGCGCGTTCTGCAAAAAGCACCATTTGCATGCACATCTTGTGGTTTTGCAGAAAACTTCATCCGCGTCTACCAAAAGATGCATGTGCATGCTTAAAACGCGTTTTCGCACAAATGCGTGCGCGGGTGCTAAAAAGAGCAGCATCGGCATGCTTAGCACGTCGTTTGGTAGAAATCCACGTGCGCGTTCTGCCAAAAGCACCATTTGCATGCACATCTTGTGGTTTTGCAGAAAACTTCATCCGCGTCTACCAAAAGATGCATGTGCACGCTTAAAACGCGTTTTCGCACAAATGCGTGCGCGGGTGCTAAAAAGAGCAGCATCGGCATGCTTAGCACGTCGTTTGGTAGAAATCCACGTGCGCGTTCTGCGAAAAGCACCATTTGCATGCACATCTTGTGGTTTTGTAGAAAACTTCATCCGCGTGTACCAAAAGATGGATGTGCATGCTTAAAACGCGTTTTCGCACAAATGCGTGCGCGGGTGCTAAAAATAGCAGCATCGGCATGCTTAGCACGTCGTTTGGTAGAAATCCACGTGCGCGTTCTGCAAAAAGCACCATTTGCATGCACATCTTGTGGTTTTGCAGAAAACTTCATCCGCGTCTACCAAAAGATGCATGTGCATGCTTAAAACGCGTTTTCGCACAAATCCGTGCGCGGGTGCTAAAAAGAGCAGCATCGGCATGCTTAGCACGTCGTTTGGTAGAAATCCACGTGCGCGTTCTGCAAAAAGCACCATTTGCATGCACATCTTGTGGTTTTGCAGAAAACTTCATCCGCGTCTACCAAAAGATGCATGTGCATGCTTAAAACGCGTTTTCGCACAAATGCGTGCGCGGGTGCTAAAAAGAGCAGCATCGGCATGCTTAGCACGTCGTTTGGTAGAAATCCAAGAGCGCGTTCTGCCAAAAGCACCATTTGCATGCACATCTTGTGGTTTTGCAGAAAACTTCATCCGCGTCTACCAAAAGATGCATGTGCATGCTTAAAACGCGTTTTCGCACAAATCCGTGCGCGGGTGCTAAAAAGAGCAGCATCGGCATGCTTAGCACGTCGTTTGGTAGAAATCCACGTGCGCGTTCTGCAAAAAGCACCATTTGCATGCACATCTTGTGGTTTTGCAGAAAACTTCATCCGCGTCTACCAAAAGATGCATGTGCATGCTTAAAACGCGTTTTCGCACAAATGCGTGCGCGGGTGCTAAAAAGAGCAGCATCGGCATGCTTAGCACGTCGTTTGGTAGAAATCCACGAGCGCGTTCTGCAAAAAGCACCATTTGCATGCACATCTTGTGGTTTTGCAGAAAACTTCATCCGCGTCTACCAAAAGATGCATGTGCATGCTTAAAACGCGTTTTCGCACAAATCCGTGCGCGGGTGCTAAAAAGAGCAGCATCGGCATGCTTAGCACGTCGTTTGGTAGAAATCCACGTGCGCGTTCTGCAAAAAGCACCATTTGCATGCACATCTTGTGGTTTTGCAGAAAACTTCATCCGCGTCTACCAAAAGATGCATGTGCATGCTTAAAACGCGTTTTCGCACAAATGCGTGCGCGGGTGCTAAAAATAGCAGCATCGGCATGCTTAGCACGTCGTTTGGTAGAAATCCACGTGCGCGTACTGCAAAAAGCACCATTTGCATGCACATCTTGTGGTTTTGCAGAAAACTTCATCCGCGTCTACCAAAAGATGCATGTGCATGCTTAAAACGCGTTTTCGCACAAATGCGTGCGCGGGTGCTAAAAAGAGCAGCATCGGCATGCTTAGCACGTCGTTTGGTAGAAATCCACGTGCGCGTTCTGCCAAAAGCACCATTTGCATGCACATCTTGTGGTTTTGCAGAAAACTTCTTCCGCGTCTACCAAAAGATGCATGTGCATGCTTAAAACGCGTTTTCGCACAAATCCGTGCGCGGGTGCTAAAAAGAGCAGCATCGGCATGCTTAGCACGTCGTTTGGTAGAAATCCACGTGCGCGTTCTGCAAAAAGCACCATTTGCATGCACATCTTGTGGTTTTGCAGAAAACTTCATCCGCGTCTACCAAAAGATGCATGTGCATGCTTAAAACGCGTTTTCGCACAAATGCGTGCGCGGGTGCTAAAAAGAGCAGCATCGGCATGGTTAGCACGCCGTTTGGTAGAAATCCACGTGCGCGTTCTGCCAAAAGCACCATTTGCATGCACATCTTGTGGTTTTGCAGAAAACTTCATCCGCGTCTACCAAAAGATGCATGTGCATGCTTAAAACGCGTTTTCGCACAAATGCGTGCGCGGGTGCTAAAAAGAGCAGCATCGGCATGCTTAGCACGTCGTTTGGTAGAAATCCACGTGCGCGTTCTGCCAAAAGCACCATTTGCATGCACATCTTGTGGTTTTGCAGAAAACTTCATCCGCGTCTACCAAAAGATGCATGTGCATGCTTAAAACGCGTTTTCGCACAAATCCGTGCGCGGGTGCTAAAAAGAGCAGCATCGGCATGCTTAGCACGTCGTTTGGTAGAAATCCACGTGCGCGTTCTACCAAAAGCACCATTTGCATGCACATCTTGTGCTTTTGCAGAAAACCTCATCCGCGTCTACCAAAAGATGCATGTGCATGCTTAAAACGCGTTTTCGCACAAATCCGTGCGCGGGTGCTAAAAAGAGCAGCATCGGCATGCTTAGCACGTCGTTTGGTAGAAATCCACGTGCGCGTTCTGCCAAAAGCACCATTTGCATGCACATCTTGTGCTTTTGCAGAAAACCTCATCCGCGTCTACCAAAAGATGCATGTGCATGCTTAAAACGCGTTTTCACACAAATGCGTGCGCGGGTGCTAAAAAGAGCAGCATCGGCATGCTTAGCACGTCGTTTGGTAGAAATCCACGTGCGCGTTCTGCAAAAAGCACCATTTGCATGCACATCTTGTGGTTTTGCAGAAAACTTCATCCGCGTCTACCAAAAGATGCATGTGCATGCTTAAAACGCGTTTTCGCACAAATGCGTGCGCGGGTGCTAAAAAGAGCAGCATCGGCATGCTTAGCACGTCGTTTGGTAGAAATCCACGTGCGCGTTCTGCAAAAAGCTCCATTTGCATGCACATCTTGTGGTTTTGCAGAAAACTTCATCCGCGTCTAACAAAAGATGCATGTGCATGCTTAAAACGCGTTTTCGCACAAATCCGTGCGCGGGTGCTAAAAAGAGCAGCATCGGCATGCTTAGCACGTCGTTTGGTAGAAATCCACGTGCGCGTTCTGCAAAAAGCACCATTTGCATGCACATCTTGTGGTTTTGCAGAAAACTTCATCCGCGTCTACCAAAAGATGCATGTGCATGCTTAAAACGCGTTTTCGCACAAATCCGTGCGCGGGTGCTAAAAAGAGCAGCATCGGCATGCTTAGCACGTCGTTTGGTAGAAATCCACGTGCGCGTTCTGCAAAAACCACCATTTGCATGCACATCTTGTGGTTTTGCAGAAAACTTCATCCGCGTCTACCAAAAGATGCATGTGCATGCTTAAAACGCGTTTTCGCACATATGCGTGCGCGGGTGCTAAAAAGAGCAGCATCGGCATGCTTAGCACGTCGTTTGGTAGAAATCCACGTGCGCGTTCTGCCAAAAGCACCATTTGCATGCACATCTTGTGGTTTTGCAGAAAACTTCATCCGCGTCTACCAAAAGATGCATGTGCATGCTTAAAACGCGTTTTCGCACAAATCCGTGCGCGGGTGCTAAAAAGAGCAGCATCGGCAAGCTTAGCACGTCGTTTGGTAGAAATCCACGTGCGCGTTCTGCAAAAAGCACCATTTGCATGCACATCTTGTGGTATTGCAGAAAACTTCATCCGCGTCTACCAAAAGATGCATGTGCATGCTTAAAACGCGTTTTCGCACAAATGCGTGCGCGGGTGCTAAAATGAGCAGCATCGGCATGCTTAGCACGTCATTTGGTAGAAATCCACGTGCGCGTTCTGCCAAAAGCACCATTTGCATGCACATCTTGTGGTTTTGCAGAAAACTTCATCCGCGTCAACCAAAAGATGCATGTGCATGCTTAAAACGCGTTTTCGCACAAATCCGTGCGCGGGTGCTAAAAAGAGCAGCATCGGCATGCTTAGCACGTCGTTTGGTAGAAATCCACGTGCGCGTTCTGCAAAAAGCACCATTTGCATGCACGTCTTGTGGTTTTGCAGAAAACTTCATCCGCGTCTACCAAAAGATGCATGGGCATGCTTAAAACGCGTTTTCGCACAAATGCGTGCGCGGGTGCTAAAAAGAGCAGCATCGGCATGCTTAGCACGTCGTTTGGTAGAAATCCACGTGCGCGTTCTGCCAAAAGCACCATTTGCATGCACATCTTGTGGTTTTGCAGAAAACTTCATCCGCGTCTACCAAAAGATGCATGTGCATGCTTAAAACGCGTTTTCGCACAAATGCGTGCGCGGGTGCTAAAAAGAGCAGCATCGGCATGCTTAGCACGTCGTTTGGTAGAAATCCACGTGCGCGTTCTGCCAAAAGCACCATTTGCATGCACATCTTGTGGTTTTGCAGAAAACTTCATCCGCGTCTACCAAAAGATGCATGTGCATGCTTAAAACGCGTTTTCGCACAAATGCGTGCGCGGGTGCTAAAAAGAGCAGCATCGGCATGCTTAGCACGTCGTTTGGTAGAAATCCACGTGCGCGTTCTGCCAAAAGCACCATTTGCATGCACATCTTGTGGTTTTGCAGAAAACTTCATCCGCGTCTACCAAAAGATGCATGTGCATGCTTAAAACGCGTTTTCGCACAAATCCGTGCGCGGGTGCTAAAAAGAGCAGCATCGGCATGCTTAGCACGTCGTTTGGTAGAAATCCACGTGCGCGTTCTACCAAAAGCACCATTTGCATGCACATCTTGTGCTTTTGCAGAAAACCTCATCCGCGTCTACCAAAAGATGCATGTGCATGCTTAAAACGCGTTTTCGCACAAATCCGTGCGCGGGTGCTAAAAAGAGCAGCATCGGCATGCTTAGCACGTCGTTTGGTAGAAATCCACGTGCGCGTTCTGCCAAAAGCACCATTTGCATGCACATCTTGTGCTTTTGCAGAAAACCTCATCCGCGTCTACCAAAAGATGCATGTGCATGCTTAAAACGCGTTTTCACACAAATGCGTGCGCGGGTGCTAAAAAGAGCAGCATCGGCATGCTTAGCACGTCGTTTGGTAGAAATCCACGTGCGCGTTCTGCAAAAAGCACCATTTGCATGCACATCTTGTGGTTTTGCAGAAAACTTCATCCGCGTCTACCAAAAGATGCATGTGCATGCTTAAAACGCGTTTTCGCACAAATGCGTGCGCGGGTGCTAAAAAGAGCAGCATCGGCATGCTTAGCACGTCGTTTGGTAGAAATCCACGTGCGCGTTCTGCAAAAAGCTCCATTTGCATGCACATCTTGTGGTTTTGCAGAAAACTTCATCCGCGTCTAACAAAAGATGCATGTGCATGCTTAAAACGCGTTTTCGCACAAATCCGTGCGCGGGTGCTAAAAAGAGCAGCATCGGCATGCTTAGCACGTCGTTTGGTAGAAATCCACGTGCGCGTTCTGCAAAAAGCACCATTTGCATGCACATCTTGTGGTTTTGCAGAAAACTTCATCCGCGTCTACCAAAAGATGCATGTGCATGCTTAAAACGCGTTTTCGCACAAATGCGTGCGCGGGTGCTAAAAAGAGCAGCATCGGCATGCTTAGCACGTCGTTTGGTAGAAATCCTCGTGCGCGTTCTGCCAAAAGCACCATTTGCATGCACATCTTGTGCTTTTGCAGAAAACCTCATCCGCGTCTACCAAACGATGCATGTGCATGCTTAAAACGCGTTTTCGCACAAATCCGTGCGCGGGTGCTAAAAAGTGCAGCATCGGCATGCTTAGCACGTCGTTTGGTAGAAATCCACGTGCGCGTTCTGCAAAAACCACCATTTGCATGCACATCTTGTGGTTTTGCAGAAAACTTCATCCGCGTCTACCAAAAGATGCATGTGCATGCTTAAAACGCGTTTTCGCACATATGCGTGCGCGGGTGCTAAAAAGAGCAGCATCGGCATGCTTAGCACGTCGTTTGGTAGAAATCCACGTGCGCGTTCTGCCAAAAGCACCATTTGCATGCACATCTTGTGGTTTTGCAGAAAACTTCATCCGCGTCTACCAAAAGATGCATGTGCATGCTTAAAACGCGTTTTCGCACAAATCCGTGCGCGGGTGCTAAAAAGAGCAGCATCGGCAAGCTTAGCACGTCGTTTGGTAGAAATCCACGTGCGCGTTCTGCAAAAAGCACCATTTGCATGCACATCTTGTGGTTTTGCAGAAAACTTCATCCGCGTCTACCAAAAGATGCATGTGCATGCTTAAAACGCGTTTTCGCACAAATGCGTGCGCGGGTGCTAAAATGAGCAGCATCGGCATGCTTAGCACGTCATTTGGTAGAAATCCACGTGCGCGTTCTGCCAAAAGCACCATTTGCATGCACATCTTGTGGTTTTGCAGAAAACTTCATCCGCGTCAACCAAAAGATGCATGTGCATGCTTAAAACGCGTTTTCGCACAAATCCGTGCGCGGGTGCTAAAAAGAGCAGCATCGGCATGCTTAGCACGTCGTTTGGTAGAAATCCACGTGCGCGTTCTGCAAAAAGCACCATTTGCATGCACGTCTTGTGGTTTTGCAGAAAACTTCATCCGCGTCTACCAAAAGATGCATGGGCATGCTTAAAACGCGTTTTCGCACAAATGCATGCGCGGGTGCTAAAAAGAGCAGCATCGGCATGCTTAGCACGTCATTTGGTAGAAATCCACGTGCGCGTTCTGCCAAAAGCACCATTTGCATGCACATCTTGTGGTTTTGCAGAAAACTTCATCCGCGTCTACCAAAAGATGCATGTGCATGCTTAAAACGCGTTTTCGCACAAATCCGTGCGCGGGTGCTAAAAAGAGCAGCATCGGCAAGCTTAGCACGTCGTTTGGTAGAAATCCACGTGCACGTTTTGCAAAAAGCACCATTTGCATGCACATCTTGTGGTTTTGCAGAAAACTTCATCCGCGTCTACCAAAAGATGCATGTGCATGCTTAAAACGCGTTTTCGCACAAATGCGTGCGCGGGTGCTAAAAAGAGCAGCATCGGCATGCTTAGCACGTCGTTTGGTAGAAATCCACGTGCGCGTTCTGCAAAAAGCACCATTTGCATGCACATCTTGTGGTTTTGCAGAAAACTTCATCCGCGTCTACCAAAAGATGCATGTGCATGCTTAAAACGCGTTTTCGCACAAATGCGTGCGCGGGTGCTAAAAAGAGCAGCATCGGCATGCTTAGCACGTCGTTTGGTAGAAATCCACGAGCGCGTTCTGCAAAAAGCACCATTTGCATGCACATCTTGTGGTTTTGCAGAAAACTTCATCCGCGTCTACCAAAAGATGCATGTGCATGCTTAAAACGCGTTTTCGCACAAATCCGTGCGCGGGTGCTAAAAAGAGCAGCATCGGCATGCTTAGCACGTCGTTTGGTAGAAATCCACGTGCGCGTTCTGCAAAAAGCACCATTTGCATGCACATCTTGTGGTTTTGCAGAAAACTTCATCCGCGTCTACCAAAAGATGCATGTGCATGCTTAAAACGCGTTTTCACACAAATGCGTGCGCGGGTGCTAAAAATAGCAGCATCGGCATGCTTAGCACGTCGTTTGGTAGAAATCCACGTGCGCGTTCTGCAAAAAGCACCATTTGCATGCACATCTTGTGGTTTTGCAGAAAACTTCATCCGCGTCTACCAAAAGATGCATGTGCATGCTTAAAACGCGTTTTCGCACAAATGCGTGCGCGGGTGCTAAAAAGAGCAGCATCGGCATGCTTAGCACGTCGTTTGGTAGAAATCCACGTGCGCGTTCTGCCAAAAGCACCATTTGCATGCGCATCTTGTGGTTTTGCAGAAAACTTCATCCGCGTCTACCAAAAGATGCATGTGCATGCTTAAAACGCGTTTTCGCACAAATCCGTGCGTGGGTGCTAAAAAGAGCAGCATCGGCATGCTTAGCACGTCGTTTGGTAGAAATCCACGTGCGCGTTCTGCCAAAAGCACCATTTGCATGCACATCTTGTGCTTTTGCAGAAAACCTCATCCGCGTCTACCAAAAGATGCATGTGCATGCTTAAAACGCGTTTTCGCACAAATCCGTGCGCGGGTGCTAAAAAGAGCAGCATCGGCATGCTTAGCACGTCGTTTGGTAGAAATCCACGTGCGCGTTCTGCCAAAAGCACCATTTGCATGCACATCTTGTGCTTTTGCAGAAAACCTCATCCGCGTCTACCAAAAGATGCATGTGCATGCTTAAAACGCGTTTTCCCACAAATCCGTGCGCGGGTGCTAAAAAGAGCAGCATCGGCAACCTTAGCACGTCGTTTGGTAGAAATCCACATGCGCGTTCTGCAAAAAGCACCATTTGCATGCACATCTTGTGGTTTTGCAGAAAACTTCATCCGCGTCTACCAAAAGATGCATGTGCATGCTTAAAACGCGTTTTCGCACAAATGCGTGCGCGGGTGCTAAAAAGAGCAGCATCGGCATGCTTAGCACGTCGTTTGGTAGAAATCCACGTGCGCGTTCTGCCAAAAGCACCATTTGCATGCACATCTTGTGGTTTTGCAGAAAACTTCATCCGCGTCTACCAAAAGATGCATGTGCATGCTTAAAACGCGTTTTCGCACAAATCCGTGCGCGGGTGCTAAAAAGAGCAGCATCGGCATGCTTAGCACGTCGTTTGGTAGAAATCCACGTGCGCGTTCTACCAAAAGCACCATTTGCATGCACATCTTGTGCTTTTGCAGAAAACCTCATCCGCGTCTACCAAAAGATGCATGTGCATGCTTAAAACGCGTTTTCGCACAAATCCGTGCGCGGGTGCTAAAAAGAGCAGCATCGGCATGCTTAGCACGTCGTTTGGTAGAAATCCACGTGCGCGTTCTGCAAAAACCACCATTTGCATGCACATCTTGTGGTTTTGCAGAAAACTTCATCCGCGTCTACCAAAAGATGCATGTGCATGCTTAAAACGCGTTTTCGCACATATGCGTGCGCGGGTGCTAAAAAGAGCAGCATCGGCATGCTTAGCACGTCGTTTGGTAGAAATCCACGTGCGCGTTCTGCCAAAAGCACCATTTGCATGCACATCTTGTGGTTTTGCAGAAAACTTCATCCGCGTCTACCAAAAGATGCATGTGCATGCTTAAAACGCGTTTTCGCACAAATCCGTGCGCGGGTGCTAAAAAGAGCAGCATCGGCAAGCTTAGCACGTCGTTTGGTAGAAATCCACGTGCGCGTTCTGCAAAAAGCACCATTTGCATGCACATCTTGTGGTTTTGCAGAAAACTTCATCCGCGTCTACCAAAAGATGCATGTGCATGCTTAAAACGCGTTTTCGCACAAATGCGTGCGCGGGTGCTAAAATGAGCAGCATCGGCATGCTTAGCACGTCATTTGGTAGAAATCCACGTGCGCGTTCTGCCAAAAGCACCATTTGCATGCACATCTTGTGGTTTTGCAGAAAACTTCATCCGCGTCAACCAAAAGATGCATGTGCATGCTTAAAACGCGTTTTCGCACAAATCCGTGCGCGGGTGCTAAAAAGAGCAGCATCGGCATGCTTAGCACGTCGTTTGGTAGAAATCCACGTGCGCGTTCTGCAAAAAGCACCATTTGCATGCACGTCTTGTGGTTTTGCAGAAAACTTCATCCGCGTCTACCAAAAGATGCATGGGCATGCTTAAAACGCGTTTTCGCACAAATGCATGCGCGGGTGCTAAAAAGAGCAGCATCGGCATGCTTAGCACGTCATTTGGTAGAAATCCACGTGCGCGTTCTGCCAAAAGCACCATTTGCATGCACATCTTGTGGTTTTGCAGAAAACTTCATCCGCGTCTACCAAAAGATGCATGTGCATGCTTAAAACGCGTTTTCGCACAAATCCGTGCGCGGGTGCTAAAAAGAGCAGCATCGGCAAGCTTAGCACGTCGTTTGGTAGAAATCCACGTGCACGTTTTGCAAAAAGCACCATTTGCATGCACATCTTGTGGTTTTGCAGAAAACTTCATCCGCGTCTACCAAAAGATGCATGTGCATGCTTAAAACGCGTTTTCGCACAAATGCGTGCGCGGGTGCTAAAAAGAGCAGCATCGGCATGCTTAGCACGTCGTTTGGTAGAAATCCACGTGCGCGTTCTGCAAAAAGCACCATTTGCATGCACATCTTGTGGTTTTGCAGAAAACTTCATCCGCGTCTACCAAAAGATGCATGTGCATGCTTAAAACGCGTTTTCGCACAAATGCGTGCGCGGGTGCTAAAAAGAGCAGCATCGGCATGCTTAGCACGTCGTTTGGTAGAAATCCACGAGCGCGTTCTGCAAAAAGCACCATTTGCATGCACATCTTGTGGTTTTGCAGAAAACTTCATCCGCGTCTACCAAAAGATGCATGTGCATGCTTAAAACGCGTTTTCGCACAAATCCGTGCGCGGGTGCTAAAAAGAGCAGCATCGGCATGCTTAGCACGTCGTTTGGTAGAAATCCACGTGCGCGTTCTGCAAAAAGCACCATTTGCATGCACATCTTGTGGTTTTGCAGAAAACTTCATCCGCGTCTACCAAAAGATGCATGTGCATGCTTAAAACGCGTTTTCGCACAAATGCGTGCGCGGGTGCTAAAAATAGCAGCATCGGCATGCTTAGCACGTCGTTTGGTAGAAATCCACGTGCGCGTTCTGCAAAAAGCACCATTTGCATGCACATCTTGTGGTTTTGCAGAAAACTTCATCCGCGTCTACCAAAAGATGCATGTGCATGCTTAAAACGCGTTTTCGCACAAATGCGTGCGCGGGTGCTAAAAAGAGCAGCATCGGCATGCTTAGCACGTCGTTTGGTAGAAATCCACGTGCGCGTTCTGCCAAAAGCACCATTTGCATGCGCATCTTGTGGTTTTGCAGAAAACTTCATCCGCGTCTACCAAAAGATGCATGTGCATGCTTAAAACGCGTTTTCGCACAAATCCGTGCGTGGGTGCTAAAAAGAGCAGCATCGGCATGCTTAGCACGTCGTTTGGTAGAAATCCACGTGCGCGTTCTGCCAAAAGCACCATTTGCATGCACATCTTGTGCTTTTGCAGAAAACCTCATCCGCGTCTACCAAAAGATGCATGTGCATGCTTAAAACGCGTTTTCGCACAAATCCGTGCGCGGGTGCTAAAAAGAGCAGCATCGGCATGCTTAGCACGTCGTTTGGTAGAAATCCACGTGCGCGTTCTGCCAAAAGCACCATTTGCATGCACATCTTGTGCTTTTGCAGAAAACCTCATCCGCGTCTACCAAAAGATGCATGTGCATGCTTAAAACGCGTTTTCCCACAAATCCGTGCGCGGGTGCTAAAAAGAGCAGCATCGGCAACCTTAGCACGTCGTTTGGTAGAAATCCACATGCGCGTTCTGCAAAAAGCACCATTTGCATGCACATCTTGTGGTTTTGGAGAAAACTTCATCCGCGTCTACCAAAAGATGCATGTGCATGCTTAAAACGCGTTTTCGCACAAATGCGTGCGCGGGTGCTAAAAAGAGCAGCATCGGCATGCTTAGCACGTCGTTTGGTAGACATCCACGTGCGCGTTCTGCAAAAAGCACCATTTGCATGCACATCTTGTGGTTTTGCAGAAAACTTCATCCGCGTCTACCAAAAGATGCATGTGCATGCTTAAAACGCGTTTTCGCACAAATGCGTGCGCGGGTGCCAAAAATAGCAGCATCGGCATGCTTAGCACGTCGTTTCGTAGAAATCCACGTGCGCGTTCTGCAAAAAGCACCATTTGCATGCACATCTTGTGGTTTTGCAGAAAACTTCATCCGCGTCTACCAAAAGATGCATGTGCATGCTTAAAACGCGTTTTCGTACAAATGCGTGCGCGGGTGCTAAAAAGAGCAGCATCGGCATGCTTAGCACGTCGTTTGGTAGACATCCACGTGCGCGTTCTGCAAAAAGCACCATTTGCATGCACATCTTGTGGTTTTGCAGAAAACTTCATCCGCGTCTACCAAAAGATGCATGTGCATGCTTAAAACGCGTTTTCGCACAAATGCGTGCGCGGGTGCTAAAAATAGCAGCATCGGCATGCTTAGCACGTCGTTTCGTAGAAATCCACGTGCGCGTTCTGCAAAAAGCACCATTTGCATGCACATCTTGTGGTTTTGCAGAAAACTTCATCCGCGTCTACCAAAAGATGCATGTGCATGCTTAAAACGCATTTTCGTACAAATGCGTGCGCGGGTGCTAAAAAGAGCAGCATCGGCATGCTTAGCACGTCATTTGGTAGAAATCCACGTGCGCGTTCTGCCAAAAGCACCATTTGCATGCACATCTTGTGGTTTTGCAGAAAACTTCATCCGCGTCTACCAAAAGATGCATGTGCATGCTTAAAACGCGTTTTCGCACAAATGCGTGCGCGGGTGCTAAAAAGAGCAGCATCGGCATGCTTAGCACGTCGTTTGGTAGACATCCACGTGCGCGTTCTGCAAAAAGCACCATTTGCATGCACATCTTGTGGTTTTGCAGAAAACTTCATCCGCGTCTACCAAAAGATGCATGTGCATGCTTAAAACGCGTTTTCGCACAAATGCGTGCGCGGGTGCTAAAAATAGCAGCATCGGCATGCTTAGCACGTCGTTTCGTAGAAATCCACGTGCGCGTTCTGCAAAAAGCACCATTTGCATGCACATCTTGTGGTTTTGCAGAAAACTTCATCCGCGTCTACCAAAAGATGCATGTGCATGCTTAAAACGCGTTTTCGTACAAATGCGTGCGCGGGTGCTAAAAAGAGCAGCATCGGCATGCTTAGCACGTCATTTGGTAGAAATCCACGTGCGCGTTCTGCCAAAAGCACCATTTGCATGCACATCTTGTGGTTTTGCAGAAAACTTCATCCGCGTCTACCAAAAGATGCATGTGCATGCTAAAAACGCGTTTTCGCACAAATCCGTGCGCGGGTGCTAAAAAGAGCAGCATCGGCATGCTTAGCACGTCGTTTGGTAGAAATCCACGTGCGCGTTCTGCAAAAAGCACCATTTGCATGCACATCTTGTGGTTTTGCAGAAAACTTCATCCGCGTCTACCAAAAGATGCATGTGCATGCTTAAAACGCGTTTTCGCACAAATGCGTGCGCGGGTGCTAAAAAGAGCAGCATCGGCATGCTTAGCACGTCGTTTGGTAGAAATCCACGAGCGCGTTCTGCAAAAAGCACCATTTGCATGCACATCTTGTGGTTTTGCAGAAAACTTCATCCGCGTCTACCAAAAGATGCATGTGCATGCTTAAAACGCGTTTTCGCACAAATGCGTGCGCGGGTGCTAAAAAGAGCAGCATCGGCATGCTTAGCACGTCGTTTGGTAGAAATCCACGAGCGCGTTCTGCAAAAAGCACCATTTGCATGCACATCTTGTGGTTTTGCAGAAAACTTCATCCGCGTCTACCAAAAGATGCATGTGCATGCTTAAAACGCGTTTTCGCACAAATCCGTGCGCGGGTGCTAAAAAGAGCAGCATCGGCATGCTTAGCACGTCGTTTGGTAGAAATCCACGTGCGCGTTCTGCAAAAAGCACCATTTGCATGCACATCTTGTGGTTTTGCAGAAAACTTCATCCGCGTCTACCAAAAGATGCATGTGCATGCTTAAAACGCGTTTTCGCACAAATGCGTGCGCGGGTGCTAAAAATAGCAGCATCGGCATGCTTAGCACGTCGTTTGGTAGAAATCCACGTGCGCGTTCTGCAAAAAGCACCATTTGCATGCACATCTTGTGGTTTTGCAGAAAACTTCATCCGCGTCTACCAAAAGATGCATGTGCATGCTTAAAACGCGTTTTCGCACAAATGCGTGCGCGGGTGCTAAAAATAGCAGCATCGGCATGCTTAGCACGTCGTTTGGTAGAAATCCACGTGCGCGTTCTGCCAAAAGCACCATTTGCATGCGCATCTTGTGGTTTTGCAGAAAACTTCATCCGCGTCTACCAAAAGATGCATGTGCATTCTTAAAACGCGTTTTCGCACAAATCCGTGCGTGGGTGCTAAAAAGAGCAGCATCGGCATGCTTAGCACGTCGTTTGGTAGAAATCCACGTGCGCGTTCTGCAAAAAGCACCATTTGCATGCACATCTTGTGGTTTTGCAGAAAACTTCATCCGCGTCTACCAAAAGATGCATGTGCATGCTTAAAACGCGTTTTCGCACAAATGCGTGCGCGGGTGCTAAAAAGAGCAGAATCGGCATGCTTAGCACGTCGTTTGGTAGAAATCCACGTGCGCGTTCTGCCAAAAGCACCATTTGCATGCACATCTTGTGGTTTTGCAGAAAACTTCATCCGCGTCTACCAAAAGATGCATGTGCATGCTTAAAACGCGTTTTCGCACAAATGCGTGCGCGGGTGCTAAAAAGAGCAGCATCGGCATGCTTAGCACGTCGTTTGGTAGAAATCCACGTGCGCGTTCTGCCAAAAGCACCATTTGCATGCACATCTTGTGGTTTTGCAGAAAACTTCATCCGCGTCTACCAAAAGATGCATGTGCATGCTTAAAACGCGTTTTCGCACAAATCCGTGCGCGGGTGCTAAAAAGAGCAGCATCGGCATGCTTAGCACGTCGTTTGGTAGAAATCCACGTGCGCGTTCTGCCAAAAGCACCATTTGCATGCACATCTTGTGCTTTTGCAGAAAACCTCATCCGCGTCTACCAAAAGATGCATGTGCATGCTTAAAACGCGTTTTCGCACAAATCCGTGCGCGGGTGCTAAAAAGAGCAGCATCGGCATGCTTAGCACGTCGTTTGGTAGAAATCCACGTGCGCGTTCTGCCAAAAGCACCATTTGCATGCACATCTTGTGCTTTTGCAGAAAACCTCATCCGCGTCTACCAAAAGATGCATGTGCATGCTTAAAACGCGTTTTCGCACAAATCCGTGCGCGGGTGCTAAAAAGAGCAGCATCGGCAACCTTAGCACGTCGTTTGGTAGAAATCCACGTGCGCGTTCGGCAAAAAGCACCATTTGCATGCACATCTTGTGGTTTTGCAGAAAACTTCATCCGCGTCTGCCAAAAGATGCATGTGCATGCTTAAAACGCGTTTTCGCACAAATGCGTGCGCGGGTGCTAAAAATAGCAGCATCGGCATGCTTAGCACGTCGTTTCGTAGAAATCCACGTGCGCGTTCTGCAAAAAGCACCATTTGCATGCACATCTTGTGGTTTTGCAGAAAACTTCATCCGCGTCTACCAAAAGATGCATGTGCATGCTTAAAACGCGTTTTCGCACAAATGCGTGCGCGGGTGCTAAAAAGAGCAGCATCGGCATGCTTAGCACGTCATTTGGTAGAAATCCACGTGCGCGTTCTGCCAAAAGCACCATTTGCATGCACATCTTGTGGTTTTGCAGAAAACTTCATCCGCGTCTACCAAAAGATGCATGTGCATGCTAAAAACGCGTTTTCGCACAAATCCGTGCGCGGGTGCTAAAAAGAGCAGCATCGGCATGCTTAGCACGTCGTTTGGTAGAAATCCACGTGCGCGTTCTGCAAAACGCACCATTTGCATGCACATCTTGTGGTTTTGCAGAAAACTTCATCCGCGTCTACCAAAAGATGCATGTGCATGCTTAAAACGCGTTTTCGCACAAATGCGTGCGCGGGTGCTAAAAAGAGCAGCATCGGCATGCTTAGCACGTCGTTTGGTAGAAATCCACGAGCGCGTTCTGCAAAAAGCACCATTTGCATGCACATCTTGTGGTTTTGCAGAAAACTTCATCCGCGTCTACCAAAAGATGCATGTGCATGCTTAAAACGCGTTTTCGCACAAATGCGTGCGCGGGTGCTAAAAAGAGCAGCATCGGCATGCTTAGCACGTCGTTTGGTAGAAATCCACGAGCGCGTTCTGCAAAAAGCACCATTTGCATGCACATCTTGTGGTTTTGCAGAAAACTTCATCCGCGTCTACCAAAAGATGCATGTGCATGCTTAAAACGCGTTTTCGCACAAATCCGTGCGCGGGTGCTAAAAAGAGCAGCATCGGCATGCTTAGCACATCGTTTGGTAGAAATCCACGTGCGCGTTCTGCAAAAAGCACCATTTGCATGCACATCTTGTGGTTTTGCAGAAAACTTCATCCGCGTCTACCAAAAGATGCATGTGCATGCTTAAAACGCGTTTTCGCACAAATCCGTGCGCGGGTGCTAAAAAGAGCAGCATCGGCAACCTTAGCACGTCGTTTGGTAGAAATCCACGTGCGCGTTCGGCAAAAAGCACCATTTGCATGCACATCTTGTGGTTTTGCAGAAAACTTCATCCGCGTCTACCAAAAGATGCATGTGCATGCTTAAAACGCGTTTTCGCACAAATGCGTGCGCGGGTGCTAAAAAGAGCAGCATCGGCATGCTTAGCACGTCGTTTGGTAGACATCCACGTGCGCGTTCTGCAAAAAGCACCATTTGCATGCACATCTTGTGGTTTTGCAGAAAACTTCATCCGCGTCTACCAAAAGATGCATGTGCATGCTTAAAACGCGTTTTCGCACAAATGCGTGCGCGGGTGCTAAAAATAGCAGCATCGGCATGCTTAGCACGTCGTTTCGTAG
Organism: Dermacentor andersoni; assembly: GCF_023375885.2. Lineage (NCBI taxonomy): Eukaryota > Metazoa > Arthropoda > Arachnida > Ixodida > Ixodidae > Dermacentor > Dermacentor andersoni. The sequence goes on along the minus strand of NW_027314845.1, from coordinate 105,847 downwards.
AAATCCACGTGCGCGTTCTGCAAAAAGCACCATTTGCATGCACATCTTGTGGTTTTGCAGAAAACTTCATCCGCGTCTACCAAAAGATGCATGTGCATGCTTAAAACGCGTTTTCGCACAAATGCGTGCGCGGGTGCTAAAAAGAGCAGCATCGGCATGCTTAGCACGTCATTTGGTAGAAATCCACGTGCGCGTTCTGCCAAAAGCACCATTTGCATGCACATCTTGTGGTTTTGCAGAAAACTTCATCCGCGTCTACCAAAAGATGCATGTGCATGCTAAAAACGCGTTTTCGCACAAATCCGTGCGCGGGTGCTAAAAAGAGCAGCATCGGCATGCTTAGCACGTCGTTTGGTAGAAATCCACGTGCGCGTTCTGCAAAACGCACCATTTGCATGCACATCTTGTGGTTTTGCAGAAAACTTCATCCGCGTCTACCAAAAGATGCATGTGCATGCTTAAAACGCGTTTTCGCACAAATGCGTGCGCGGGTGCTAAAAAGAGCAGCATCGGCATGCTTAGCACGTCGTTTGGTAGAAATCCACGAGCGCGTTCTGCAAAAAGCACCATTTGCATGCACATCTTGTGGTTTTGCAGAAAACTTCATCCGCGTCTACCAAAAGATGCATGTGCATGCTTAAAACGCGTTTTCGCACAAATGCGTGCGCGGGTGCTAAGAAGAGCAGCATCGGCATGCTTAGCACGTCGTTTGGAAGAAATCCACGTGCGCGTTCTGCAAAAAGGACCATTTGCATGCACATCTTGTGCTTTTGCAGAAAACCTCATCCGCGTCTACCAAAAGATGCATGTGCATGCTTAAAACGCGTTCTCGCACAAATCCGTGCGCGGGTGCTAAAAAGAGCACCATCGGCATGCTTAGCACGTCGTTTGGTAGAAATCCACGTGCGCGTTCTGCCAAAAGCACCATTTGCATGCACATCTTGTGCTTTTGCAGAAAACCTCATCCGCGTCTACCAAAAGATGCATGTGCATGCTTAACACGCGTTTTCGCACAAATGCGTGCGCGGGTGCTAAAAAGAGCAGCATCGGCATGCTTAGCACGTCGTTTGGTAGAAATCCACGTGCGCGTTCTGCCAAAAGCACCATTTGCATGCACATCTTGTGGTTTTGCAGAAAACTTCATCCGCGTCTACCAAAAGATGCATGTGCATGCTTAAAACGCGTTTTCGCACAAATCCGTGCGCGGGTGCTAAAAAGAGCAGCATCGGCATGCTTAGCACGTCGTTTGGTAGAAATCCACGTGCGCGTTCTGCAAAAAGCACCATTTGCATGCACATCTTGTGGTTTTGCAGAAAACTTCATCCGCGTCTACCAAAAGATGCATGTGCATGCTTAAAACGCGTTTTCGCACAAATGCGTGCGCGGGTGCTAAAAAGAGCAGCATCGGCATGCTTAGCACGTCGTTTGGTAGAAATCCACGAGCGCGTTCTGCAAAAAGCACCATTTGCATGCACATCTTGTGGTTTTGCAGAAAACTTCATCCGCGTCTACCAAAAGATGCATGTGCATGCTTAAAACGCGTTTTCGCACAAATCCGTGCGCGGGTGCTAAAAAGAGCAGCATCGGCATGCTTAGCACATCGTTTGGTAGAAATCCACGTGCGCGTTCTGCAAAAAGCACCATTTGCATGCACATCTTGTGGTTTTGCAGAAAACTTCATCCGCGTCTACCAAAAGATGCATGTGCATGCTTAAAACGCGTTTTCGCACAAATGCGTGCGCGGGTGCTAAAAATAGCAGCATCGGCATGCTTAGCACGTCGTTTGGTAGAAATCCACGTGCGCGTTCTGCAAAAAGCACCATTTGCATGCACATCTTGTGGTTTTGCAGAAAACTTCATCCGCGTCTACCAAAAGATGCATGTGCACGCTTAAAACGCGTTTTCGCACAAATCCGTGCGCGGGTGCTAAAAAGAGCAGCATCGGCATGCTTAGCACGTCGTTTGGTAGAAATCCACGTGCGCGTTCTGCAAAAAGCACCATTTGCACGCACATCTTGTTGTTTTGCAGAAAACTTCATCCGCGTCTACCAAAAGATGCATGTGCATGCTTAAAACGCGTTTTCGCACAAATGCGTGCGCGGGTGCTAAAAAGAGCAGCATCGGCATGCTTAGCACGTTGTTTGGTAGAAATCCACGTGCGCGTTCTCCAAAAAGCACCATTTGCATGCACATCTTGTGGTTTTGCAGAAAACTTCATCCGCGTCTACCAAAAGATGCATGTGCATGCTTAAAACGCGTTTTCGCACAAATGCGTGCGCGGGTGCTAAAAAGAGCAGCATCGGCATGCTTAGCACGTCGTTTGGTAGAAATCCACGAGCGCGTTCTGCAAAAAGCACCATTTGCATGCACATCTTGTGGTTTTGCAGAAAACTTCATCCGCGTCTACCAAAAGATGCATGTGCATGCTTAAAACGCGTTTTCGCACAAATGCGTGCGCGGGTGCTAAGAAGAGCAGCATCGGCATGCTTAGCACGTCGTTTGGTAGAAATCCACGTGCGCGTTCTGCAAAAAGCACCATTTGCATGCACATCTTGTGGTTTTGCAGAAAACTTCATCCGCGTCTACCAAAAGATGCATGTGCATGCTTAAAACGCGTTTTCGCACAAATGCGTGCGCGGGTGCTAAAAAGAGCAGCATCGGCATGCTTAGCACGTCGTTTGGTAGAAATCCACGAGCGCGTTCTGCAAAAAGCACCATTTGCATGCACATCTTGTGGTTTTGCAGAAAACTTCATCCGCGTCTACCAAAAGATGCATGTGCATGCTTAAAACGCGTTTTCGCACAAATGCGTGCGCGGGTACTAAGAAGAGCAGCATCGGCATGCTTAGCACGTCGTTTGGTAGAAATCCACGTGCGCGTTCTGCCAAAACCACCATTTGCATGCACATCTTGTGGTTTTGCAGAAAACTTCATCCGCGTCTACCAAAAGATGCATGTGCATGCTTAAAACGCGTTTTCGCACAAATCCGTGCGCGTGTGCTAAAAAGAGCAGCATCGGCATGCTTAGCACGTCGTTTGGTAGAAATGCACGTGCGCGTTCTGCAAAAAGCACCATTTGCATGCACATATTGTGGTTTTGCAGAAAACTTCATCCGCGTCTACCAAAATATGCATGTGCATGCTTAAAACGCGTTTTCGCACAAATGCGTGCGCGGGTGCTAAAAAGAGCAGCATCGGCATGCTTAGCACGTCGTTTGGTAGAAATCCACGTGCGCGTTCTGCAAAAAGCACCATTTGCATGCACATCTTGTGGTTTTGCAGAAAACTTCATCCGCGTCTACCAAAAGATGCATGTGCATGCTTAAAACGCGTTCTCGCACAAATCCGTGCGCGGGTGCTAAAAAGAGCAGCATCGGCATGCTTAGCACGTCGTTTGGTAGAAATCCACGTGCGCGTTCTGCAATAAGTACCATTTGCATGCACATCTTGTGGTTTTGCAGAAAACTTCATCCGCGTCTACCAAAAGATGCATGTGCATGCTTAAAACGCGTTTTCGCACAAATGCGTGCGCGGGTGCTAAAAAGAGCAGCATCGGCATGCTTAGCACGTCGTTTGGTAGAAATCCACGTGCGCGTTCTGCAAAAAGCACCATTTGCATGCACATCTTGTGGTTTTGCAGAAAACTTCATCCGCGTCTACCAAAAGATGCATGTGCATGCTTAAAACGCGTTTTCGCACAAATGCGTGCGCGGGTGCTAAAAATAGCAGCATCGGCATGCTTAGCACGTCGTTTGATAGACATCCACGTGCGCGTTCTGCCAAAAGCACCATTTGCATGCACATATTGTGGTTTTGCAGAAAACTTCATCCGCGTCTACCAAAAGATGCATGTGCATGCTTAAAACGCGTTTTCGCACAAATCCGTGCGCGGGTGCTAAAAAGAGCAGCATCGGCATGCTTAGCTCGTCGTTTGGTAGAAATCCACGTGCGCGTTCTGCAAAAAGCACTATTTGCATGCACATCTTGTGGTTTTGCAGAAAACTTCATCCGCGTCTACCAAAAGATGCATGTGCATGCTTAAAACGCGTTTTCGCACAAATGCGTGCGCGGGTGCTAAAAAGAGCAGCATCGGCATGCTTAGCACGTCGTTTGGTAGAAATCCACGAGCGCGTTCTGCAAAAAGCACCATTTGCATGCACATCTTGTGGTTTTGCAGAAAACTTCATCCGCGTCTACCAAAAGATGCATGTGCATGCTTAAAACGCGTTTTCGCACAAATGCGTGCGCGGGTGCTAAAAAGAGCAGCATCGGCATGCTTAGCACGTCGTTTGGTAGAAATCCACGAGCGCGTTCTGCAAAAAGCACCATTTGCATGCACATCTTGTGGTTTTGCAGAAAACTTCATCCGCGTCTACCAAAAGATGCATGTGCATGCTTAAAACGCGTTTTCGCACAAATCCGTGCGCGGGTGCTAAAAAGAGCAGCATCGGCATGCTTAGCACATCGTTTGGTAGAAATCCACGTGCGCGTTCTGCAAAAAGCACCATTTGCATGCACATCTTGTGGTTTTGCAGAAAACTTCATCCGCGTCTACCAAAAGATGCATGTGCATGCTTAAAACGCGTTTTCGCACAAATGCGTGCGCGGGTGCTAAAAATAGCAGCATCGGCATGCTTAGCACGTCGTTTGGTAGAAATCCACGTGCGCGTTCTGCAAAAAGCACCATTTGCATGCACATCTTGTGGTTTTGCAGAAAACTTCATCCGCGTCTACCAAAAGATGCATGTGCACGCTTAAAACGCGTTTTCGCACAAATCCGTGCGCGGGTGCTAAAAAGAGCAGCATCGGCATGCTTAGCACGTCGTTTGGTAGAAATCCACGTGCGCGTTCTGCAAAAAGCACCATTTGCATGCACATCTTGTGGTTTTGCAGAAAACTTCATCCGCGTCTACCAAAAGATGCATGTGCATGCTTAAAACGCGTTTTCGCACAAATGCGTGCGCGGGTGCTAAAAAGAGCAGCATCGGCATGCTTAGCACGTTGTTTGGTAGAAATCCACGTGCGCGTTCTCCAAAAAGCACCATTTGCATGCACATCTTGTGGTTTTGCAGAAAACTTCATCCGCGTCTACCAAAAGATGCATGTGCATGCTTAAAACGCGTTTTCGCACAAATGCGTGCGCGGGTGCTAAAAAGAGCAGCATCGGCATGCTTAGCACGTCGTTTGGTAGAAATCCACGAGCGCGTTCTGCAAAAAGCACCATTTGCATGCACATCTTGTGGTTTTGCAGAAAACTTCATCCGCGTCTACCAAAAGATGCATGTGCATGCTTAAAACGCGTTTTCGCACAAATGCGTGCGCGGGTGCTAAGAAGAGCAGCATCGGCATGCTTAGCACGTCGTTTGGTAGAAATCCACGTGCGCGTTCTGCAAAAAGCACCATTTGCATGCACATCTTGTGGTTTTGCAGAAAACTTCATCCGCGTCTACCAAAAGATGCATGTGCATGCTTAAAACGCGTTTTCGCACAAATGCGTGCGCGGGTGCTAAAAAGAGCAGCATCGGCATGCTTAGCACGTCGTTTGGTAGAAATCCACGAGCGCGTTCTGCAAAAAGCACCATTTGCATGCACATCTTGTGGTTTTGCAGAAAACTTTATCCGCGTCTACCAAAAGATGCATGTGCATGCTTAAAACGCGTTTTCGCACAAATGCGTGCGCGGGTGCTAAGAAGAGCAGCATCGGCATGCTTAGCACGTCGTTTGGTAGAAATCCACGTGCGCGTTCTGCCAAAACCACCATTTGCATGCACATCTTGTGGTTTTGCAGAAAACTTCATCCGCGTCTACCAAAAGATGCATGTGCATGCTTAAAACGCGTTTTCGCACAAATCCGTGCGCGTGTGCTAAAAAGAGCAGCATCGGCATGCTTAGCACGTCGTTTGGTAGAAATCCACGTGCGCGTTCTGCAAAAAGCACCATTTGCATGCACATATTGTGGTTTTGCAGAAAACTTCATCCGCGTCTACCAAAATATGCATGTGCATGCTTAAAACGCGTTTTCGCACAAATGCGTGCGCGGGTGCTAAAAAGAGCAGCATCGGCATGCTTAGCACGTCGTTTGGTAGAAATCCACGTGCGCGTTCTGCAAAAAGCACCATTTGCATGCACATCTTGTGGTTTTGCAGAAAACTTCATCCGCGTCTACCAAAAGATGCATGTGCATGCTTAAAACGCGTTCTCGCACAAATCCGTGCGCGGGTGCTAAAAAGAGCAGCATCGGCATGCTTAGCACGTCGTTTGGTAGAAATCCACGTGCGCGTTCTGCAATAAGTACCATTTGCATGCACATCTTGTGGTTTTGCAGAAAACTTCATCCGCGTCTACCAAAAGATGCATGTGCATGCTTAAAACGCGTTTTCGCACAAATGCGTGCGCGGGTGCTAAAAAGAGCAGCATCGGCATGCTTAGCACGTCGTTTGGTAGAAATCCACGTGCGCGTTCTGCAAAAAGCACCATTTGCATGCACATCTTGTGGTTTTGCAGAAAACTTCATCCGCGTCTACCAAAAGATGCATGTGCATGCTTAAAACGCGTTTTCGCACAAATGCGTGCGCGGGTGCTAAAAATAGCAGCATCGGCATGCTTAGCACGTCGTTTGGTAGAAATCCACGTGCGCGTTCTGCAAAAAGCACCATTTGCATGCACATCTTGTGGTTTTGCAGAAAACTTCATCCGCGTCTACCAAAAGATGCATGTGCATGCCTAAAACGCGTTTTCGCACAAATGCGTGCGCGGGTACAAAAAAGAGCAGCATCGGCATGCTTAGCACGTCGTTTGGTAGAAATCCACGTGCCCGTTCTGCAAAAAGCACCATTTGCATGCACATCTTGTGGTTTTGCAGAAAACTTCATCCGCGTCTACCAAAAGATGCATGTGCATGCTTAAAACGCGTTTTCGCACAAATGCGTGCGCGGGTGCTAAAAAGAGCAGCATCGGCATGCTTAGCACGTCGTTTGGTAGAAATCCACGAGCGCGTTCTGCAAAAAGCACCATTTCCATGCACATCTTGTGGTTTTGCAGAAAACTTCATCCGCGTCTACCAAAAGATGCATGTGCATGCTTAAAACGCGTTTTCGCACAAATCCGTGCGCGGGTGCTAAAAAGAGCAGCATCGGCATGCTTAGCACGTCGTTTGGTAGAAATCCACGTGCGCGTTCTGCAAAAAGCACCATTTGCATGCACATCTTGTGGTTTTGCAGAAAACTTCATCCGCGTCTACCAAAAGATGCATGTGCATGCTTAAAACGCGTTTTCGCACAAATGCGTGCGCGGGTGCTAAAAAGAGCAGCATCGGCATGCTTAGCACGTCGTTTGGTAGAAATCCACGAGCGCGTTCTGCAAAAAGCACCATTTGCATGCACATCTTGTGGTTTTGCAGAAAACTTCATCCGCGTCTACCAAAAGATGCATGTGCATGCTTAAAACGCGTTTTCGCACAAATGCGTGCGCGGGTGCTAAGAAGAGCAGCATCGGCATGCTTAGCACGTCATTTGGTAGAAATCCACGTGCGCGTTCTGCCAAAAGCACCATTTGCATGCACATCTTGTGGTTTTGCAGAAAACTTCATCCGCGTCTACCAAAAGATGCATGTGCATGCTTAAAACGCGTTATCGCACAAATCCGTGCGCGGGTGCTAAAAAGAGCAGCATCGGCATGCTTAGCACGTCGTTTGGTAGAAATCCACGTGCGCGTTCTGCAAAAAGCACCATTTGCATGCACATCTTGTGGTTTTGCAGAAAACTTCATCCGCGTCTACCAAAAGATGCATGTGCATGCTTAAAACGCGTTTTCGCACAAATGCGTGCGCGGGTGCTAAAAAGAGCAGCATCGGCATGCTTAGCACGTCGTTTGGTAGAAATCCACGTGCGCGTTCTGCAAAAAGCACCATTTGCATGCACATCTTGTGGTTTTGTAGAAAACTTCATCCGCGTGTACCAAAAGATGGATGTGCATGCTTAAAACGCGTTTTCGCACAAATGCGTGCGCGCGTGCTAAAAATAGCAGCATCGGCATGCTTAGCACGTCGTTTGGTAGAAATCCACGTGCGCGTTCTGCAAAAAGCACCATTTGCATGCACATCTTGTGGTTTTGCAGAAAACTTCATCCGCGTCTACCAAAAGATGCATGTGCATGCTTAAAACGCGTTTTCGCACAAATGCGTGCGCGGGTGCTAAAAAGAGCAGCATCGGCATGCTTAGCACGTCGTTTGATAGACATCCACGTGCGCGTTCTGCCAAAAGCACCATTTGCATGCACATCTTGTGGTTTTGCAGAAAACTTCATCCGCGTCTACCAAAAGATGCATGTGCATGCTTAAAACGCGTTTTCGCACAAATCCGTGCGCGGGTGCTAAAAAGAGCAGCATCGGCATGCTTAGCACGTCGTTTGGTAGAAATCCACGTGCGCGTTCTGCAAAAAGCACCATTTGCATGCACATATTGTGGTTTTGCAGAAAACTTCATCCGCGTCTACCAAAAGATGCATGTGCATGCTTAAAACGCGTTTTCGCACAAATGCGTGCGCGGGTGCTAAAAAGAGCAGCATCGGCACGCTTAGCACGTTGTTTGGTAGAAATCCACGTGCGCGTTCTGCAAAAAGCACCATTTGCATGCACATCTTGTGGTTTTGCAGAAAACTTCATCCGCGTCTACCAAAAGATGCATGTGCATGCTTAAAACGCGTTTTCGCACAAATGCGTGCGCGGGTGCTAAAAATAGCAGCATCGGCATGCTTAGCACGTCGTTTGGTAGAAATCCACGTGCGCGTTCTGCAAAAAGCACCATTTGCATGCACATCTTGTGGTTTTGCAGAAAACTTCATCCGCGTCTACCAAAAGATGCATGTGCATGCTTAAAACGCGTTTTCGCACAAATGCGTGCGCGGGTGCTAAAAATAGCAGCATCGGCATGCTTAGCACGTCGTTTGGTAGAAATCCACGTGCGCGTTCTGCAAAAAGCACCATTTGCATGCACATCTTGTGGTTTTGCAGAAAACTTTATCCGCGTCTACCAAAAGATGCATGTGCATGCTTAAAACGCGTTTTCGCACAAATCCGTGCGCGGGTGCTAAAAAGAGCAGCATCGGCAAGCTTAGCACATCGTTTGGTAGAAATCCACGTGCGCGTTCTGCAAAAAGCACCATTTGCATGCACATCTTGTGGTTTTGCAGAAAACTTCATCCGCGTCTACCAAAAGATGCATGTGCATGCTTAAAACGCGTTTTCGCACAAATGCGTGCGCGGGTGCTAAAAAGAGCAGCATCGGCATGCTTAGCACGTCGTTTGGTAGAAATCCACGTGCGCGTTCTGCAAAAAGCACCATTTGCATGCACATCTTGTGGTTTTGCAGAAAACTTCATCCGCGTCTACCAAAAGATGCATGTGCATGCTTAAAACGCGTTTTCGCACAAATGCGTGCGCGGGTGCTAAAAAGAGCAGCATCGGCATGCTTAGCACGTCGTTTGGTAGAAATCCACGTGCGCGTTCTGCAAAAAGCACCATTTGCATGCACATCTTGTGGTTTTGCAGAAAACTTCATCCGCGTCTACCAAAAGATGCATGTGCATGCTTAAAACGCGTTTTCGCACAAATGCGTGCGCGGGTGCTAAAAAGAGCAGCATCGGCATGCTTAGCACGTCGTTTGGTAGAAATCCACGTGCGCGTTCTGCAAAAAGCACCATTTGCATGCACATCTTGTGGTTTTGCAGAAAACTTCATCCGCGTCTACCAAAAGATGCATGTGCATGCTTAAAACGCGTTTTCGCACAAATGCGCGCGCGGGTGCTAAAAATAGCAGCATCGGCATGCTTAGCACGTCGTTTGGTAGAAATCCACGTGCGCGTTCTGCAAAAAGCACCATTTGCATGCACATCTTGTGGTTTTGCAGAAAACTACATCCGCGTCTACCAAAAGTTGCACTTGCATGCTTAAAACGCGTTTTCGCACAAATGCGTGCGCGGGTGCTAAAAAGAGCAGCATCGGCATGCTTAGCACGTCGTTTGGTAGAAATCCACGTGCGCGTTCTGCCAAAAGCACCATTTGCATGCACATCTTGTGGTTTTGCAGAAAACTTCATCCGCGTCTACCAAAAGATGCATGTGCATGCTTAAAACGCGTTTTCGCACAAATGCGTGCGCGGGTGCTAAAAAGAGCAGCATCGGCATGCTTAGCACGTCGTTTGGTAGAAATCCACGTGCGCGTTCTGCCAAAAGCACCATTTGCATGCACATCTTGTGGTTTTGCAGAAAACTTCATCCGCGTCTACCAAAAGATGCATGTGCATGCTTAAAACGCGTTTTCGCACAAATCCGTGCGCGGGTACAAAAAAGAGCAGCATTGGCATGCTTAGCACGTCGTTTGGTAGAAATCCACGTGCGCGTTCTGCAAAAAGCACCATTTGCATGCACATCTTGTGGTTTTGCAGAAAACTTCATCCGCGTCTACCAAAAGATGCATGTGCATGCTTAAAACGCGTTTTCGCACAAATGCGTGCGCGGGTGCTAAAAAGAGCAGCATCGGCATGCTTAGCACGTCGTTTGGTAGAAATCCACGAGCGCGTTCTGCAAAAAGCACCATTTGCATGCACATCTTGTGGTTTTGCAGAAAACTTCATCCGCGTCTACCAAAAGATGCATGTGCATGCTTAAAACGCGTTTTCGCACAAATCCGTGCGCGGGTGCTAAAAAGAGCAGCATCGGCATGCTTAGCACGTCGTTTGGTAGAAATCCACGTGCGCGTTCTGCAAAAAGCACCATTTGCATGCACATCTTGTGGGTTTGCAGAAAACTTCATCCGCGTCTACCAAAAGATGCATGTGCATGCTTAAAACGCGTTTTCGCACAAATGCGTGCGCGGGTGCTAAAAAGAGCAGCATCGGCATGCTTAGCACGTCGTTTGGTAGAAATCCACGAGCGCGTTCTGCAAAAAGCACCATTTGCATGCACATCTTGTGGTTTTGCAGAAAACTTCATCCGCGTCTACCAAAAGATGCATGTGCATGCTTAAAACGCGTTTTCGCACAAATGCGTGCGCGGGTGCTAAGAAGAGCAGCATCGGCATGCTTAGCACGTCGTTTGGTAGAAATCCACGTGCGCGTTCTGCCAAAAGCACCATTTGCATGCACATCTTGTGGTTTTGCAGAAAACTTCATCCGCGTCTACCAAAAGATGCATGTGCATGCTTAAAACGCGTTTTCGCACAAATCCGTGCGCGGGTGCTAAAAAGAGCAGCATCGGCATGCTTAGCACGTCGTTTGGTAGAAATCCAAGTGCGCGTTCTGCAAAAAGCACCATTTGCATGCACATCTTGTGGTTTTGCAGAAAACTTCATCCGCGTCTACCAAAAGATGCATGTGCATGCTTAAAACGCGTTTTCGCACAAATGCGTGCGCGGGTGCTAAAAATAGCAGCATCGGCATGCTTAGCACGTCGTTTGGTAGAAATCCACGTGCGCATTCTGCAAAAAGCACCATTTGCATGCACATCTTGTGGTTTTGCAGAAAACTTCATCCGCGTCTACCAAAAGATGCATGTGCATGCTTAAAACGCGTTTTCGCACAAATGCGTGCGCGGGTGCTAAAAAGAGCAGCATCGGCATGCTTAGCACGTCGTTTGATAGACATCCACGTGCGCGTTCTGCCAAAAGCACCATTTGCATGCACATATTGTGGTTTTGCAGAAAACTTCATCCGCGTCTACCAAAAGATGCATGTGCATGCTTAAAACGCGTTTTCGCACAAATGCGTGCGCAGGTGCTAAAAAGAGCAGCATCGGAATGCTTAGCACGTCATTTGGTAGAAATCCACGTGCGCGTTCTGCAAAAAGCACCATTTGCATGCACATCTTGTGGTTTTGCAGAAAACTTCATCCGCGTCTACCAAAAGATGCATGTGCATGCTTAAAACGCGTTTTCGCACAAATGCGTGCGCGGGTGCTAAAAAGAGCAGCATCGGCATGCTTAGCACGTCGTTTGGTAGAAATCCACGAGCGCGTTCTGCAAAAAGCACCATTTGCATGCACATCTTGTGGTTTTGCAGAAAACTTCATCCGCGTCTACCAAAAGATGCATGTGCATGCTTAAAACGCGTTTTCGCACAAATCCGTGCGCGGGTGCTAAAAAGAGCAGCATTGGCATGCTTAGCACGTCGTTTGGTAGAAATCCACGTGCGCGTTCTGCAAAAAGCACCATTTGCATGCACATCTTGTGGTTTTGCAGAAAACTTCATCCGCGTCTACCAAAAGATGCATGTGCATGCTTAAAACGCGTTTTCGCACAAATCCGTGCGCGGGTGCTAAAAAGAGCAGCATCGGCATGCTTAGCACGTCGTTTGGTAGAAATCCACGTGCGCGTTCTGCAAAAAGCACCATTTGCATGCACATCTTGTGGTTTTGCAGAAAACTTCATCCGCGTCTACCAAAAGATGCATGTGCATGCTTAAAACGCGTTTTCGCACAAATGCGTGCGCGGGTGCTAAAAAGAGCAGCATCGGCATGCTTAGCACGTCGTTTGATAGACATCCACGTGCGCGTTCTGCCAAAAGCACCATTTGCATGCACATATTGTGGTTTTGCAGAAAACTTCATCCGCGTCTACCAAAAGATGCATGTGCATGCTTAAAACGCGTTTTCGCACAAATGCGTGCGCGGGTGCTAAAAAGAGCAGCATCGGCATGCTTAGCACGTCGTTTGGTAGAAATCCACGTGCGCGTTCTGCAAAAAGCACCATTTGCATGCACATCTTGTGGTTTTGCAGAAAACTTCATCCGCGTCTACCAAAAGATGCATGTGCATGCTTAAAACGCGTTTTCGCACAAATGCGTGCGCGGGTGCTAAAAAGAGCAGCATCGGCATGCTTAGCACGTCGTTTGGTAGAAATCCACGAGCGCGTTCTGCAAAAAGCACCATTTGCATGCACATCTTGTGGTTTTGCAGAAAACTTCATCCGCGTCTACCAAAAGATGCATGTGCATGCTTAAAACGCGTTTTCGCACAAATCCGTGCGCGGGTGCTAAAAAGAGCAGCATCGGCATGCTTAGCCCGTCGTTTGGTAGAAATCCACGTGCGCGTTCTGCAAAAAGCACCATTTGCATGCACATCTTGTGGTTTTGCAGAAAACTTCATCCGCGTCTACCAAAAGATGCATGTGCATGCTTAAAACGCGTTTTCGCACAAATGCGTGCGCGGGTGCTAAAAAGAGCAGCATCGGCATGCTTAGCACGTCGTTTGGTAGAAATCCACGAGCGCGTTCTGCAAAAAGCACCATTTGCATGCACATCTTGTGGTTTTGCAGAAAACTTCATCCGCGTCTACCAAAAGATGCATGTGCATGCTTAAAACGCGTTTTCGTACAAATGCGTGCGCGGGTGCTAAGAAGAGCAGCATCGGCATGCTTAGCACGTCGTTTGGTAGAAATCCACGTGCGCGTTCTGCCAAAAGCACCATTTGCATGCACATCTTGTGGTTTTGCAGAAAACTTCATCCGCGTCTACCAAAAGATGCATGTGCATGCTTAAAACGCGTTTTCGCACAAATCCGTGCGCGGGTGCTAAAAAGAGCAGCATCGGCATGCTTAGCACGTCGTTTGGTAGAAATCCAAGTGCGCGTTCTGCAAAAAGCACCATTTGCATGCACATCTTGTGGTTTTGCAGAAAACTTCATCCACGTCTACCAAAAGATGCATGTGCATGCTTAAAACGCGTTTTCGCACAAATGCGTGCGCGGGTGCTAAAAAGAGCAGCATCGGCATGCTTAGCACGTCGTTTGGTAGAAATCCACGTGCGCGTTCTGCAAAAAGCACCATTTGCATGCACATCTTGTGGTTTTGCAGAAAACTTCATCCGCGTCTACCAAAAGATGCATGTGCATGCTTAAAACGCGTTTTCGCACAAATCCGTGCGCGGGTGCTAAAAAGAGCAGCATCGGCATGCTTAGCACGTCGTTTGGTAGAAATCCACGTGCGCGTTCTGCAAAAAGCACCATTTGCATGCACATCTTGTGGTTTTGCAGAAAACTTCATCCGCGTCTACCAAAAGATGCATGTGCATGCTTAAAACGCGTTTTCGCACAAATGCGTGCGCGGGTGCTAAAAAGAGCAGCATCGGCATGCTTAGCACGTCGTTTGATAGACATCCACGTGCGCGTTCTGCCAAAAGCACCATTTGCATGCACATATTGTGGTTTTGCAGAAAACTTCATCCGCGTCTACCAAAAGATGCATGTGCATGCTTAAAACGCGTTTTCGCACAAATGCGTGCGCGGGTGCTAAAAAGAGCAGCATCGGCATGCTTAGCACGTCGTTTGGTAGAAATCCACGTGCGCGTTCTGCAAAAAGCACCATTTGCATGCACATCTTGTGGTTTTGCAGAAAACTTCATCCGCGTCTACCAAAAGATGCATGTGCATGCTTAAAACGCGTTTTCGCACAAATGCGTGCGCGGTTGCTAAAAAGAGCAGCATCGGCATGCTTAGCACGTCGTTTGGTAGAAATCCACGAGCGCGTTCTGCAAAAAGCACCATTTGCATGCACATCTTGTGGTTTTGCAGAAAACTTCATCCGCGTCTACCAAAAGATGCATGTGCATGCTTAAAACGCGTTTTCGCACAAATCCGTGCGCGGGTGCTAAAAAGAGCAGCATCGGCATGCTTAGCACGTCGTTTGGTAGAAATCCACGTGCGCGTTCTGCAAAAAGCACCATTTGCATGCACATCTTGTGGTTTTGCAGAAAACTTCATCCGCGTCTACCAAAAGATGCATGTGCATGCTTAAAACGCGTTTTCGCACAAATGCGTGCGCGGGTGCTAAAAAGAGCAGCATCGGCATGCTTAGCACGTCGTTTGGTAGAAATCCACGAGCGCGTTCTGCAAAAAGCACCATTTGCATGCACATCTTGTGGTTTTGCAGAAAACTTCATCCGCGTCTACCAAAAGATGCATGTGCATGCTTAAAACGCGTTTTCGCACAAATGCGTGCGCGGGTGCTAAGAAGAGCAGCATCGGCATGCTTAGCACGTCGTTTGGTAGAAATCCACGTGCGCGTTCTGCCAAAAGCACCATTTGCATGCACATCTTGTGGTTTTGCAGAAAACTTCATCCGCGTCTACCAAAAGATGCATGTGCATGCTTAAAACGCGTTTTCGCACAAATCCGTGCGCGGGTGCTAAAAAGAGCAGCATCGGCATGCTTAGCACGTCGTTTGGTAGAAATCCAAGTGCGCGTTCTGCAAAAAGCACCATTTGCATGCACATCTTGTGGTTTTGCAGAAAACTTCATCCACGTCTACCAAAAGATGCATGTGCATGCTTAAAACGCGTTTTCGCACAAATCCGTGCGCGGGTACAAAAAAGAGCAGCATCGGCATGCTTAGCACGTCGTTTGGTAGAAATCCACGTGCGCGTTCTGCAAAAAGCACCATTTGCATGCACATCTTGTGGTTTTGCAGAAAACTTCATCCGCGTCTACCAAAAGATGCATGTGCATGCTTAAAACGCGTTTTCGCACAAATGCGTGCGCGGGTGCTAAAAAGAGCAGCATCGGCATGCTTAGCACGTCGTTTGGTAGAAATCCACGAGCGCGTTCTGCCAAAAGCACCATTTGCATGCACATCTTGTGGTTTTGCAGAAAACTTCATCCGCGTCTACCAAAAGATGCATGTGCATGCTTAAAACGCGTTTTCGCACAAATGCGTGCGCGGGTGCTAAAAATAGCAGCATCGGCATGCTTAGCACGTCGTTTGGTAGAAATCCACGTGCGCGTTCTGCAAAAAGCACCATTTGCATGCACATCTTGTGGTTTTGCAGAAAACTTCATCCGCGTCTACCAAAAGATGCATGTGCATGCTTAAAACGCGTTTTCGCACAAATCCATGCGCGGGTGCTAAAAAGAGCAGCATCGGCAAGCTTAGCACATCGTTTGGTAGAAATCCACGTGCGCGTTCTGCAAAAAGCACCATTTGCATGCACATCTTGTGGTTTTGCAGAAAACTTCATCCGCGTCTACCAAAAGATGCATGTGCATGCTTAAAACGCGTTTTCGCACAAATGGGTGCGCGGGTGCTAAAAATAGCAGCATCGGCATGCTTAGCACGTCGTTTGGTAGAAATCCACGTGCGCGTTCTGCAAAAAGCACCATTTGCATGCACATCTTGTGGTTTTGCAGAAAACTTCATCCGCGTCTACCAAAAGATGCATGTGCATGCTTAAAACGCGTTTTCGCACAAATGCGTGCGCGGGTGCTAAAAAGAGCAGCATCGGCATGCTTAGCACGTCGTTTGATAGACATCCACGTGCGCGTTCTGCCAAAAGCACCATTTGCATGCACATCTTGTGGTTTTGCAGAAAACTTCATCCGCGTCTACCAAAAGATGCATGTGCATGCTTAAAACGCGTTTTCGCACAAATCCGTGCGCGGGTGCTAAAAAGAGCAGCATCGGCATGCTTAGCACGTCGTTTGGTAGAAATCCACGTGCGCGTTCTGCAAAAAGCACCATTTGCATGCACATATTGTGGTTTTGCAGAAAACTTCATCCGCGTCTACCAAAAGATGCATGTGCATGCTTAAAACGCGTTTTCGCACAAATGCGTGCGCGGGTGCTAAAAAGAGCAGCATCGGCACGCTTAGCACGTTGTTTGGTAGAAATCCACGTGCGCGTTCTGCAAAAAGCACCATTTGCATGCACATCTTGTGGTTTTGCAGAAAACTTCATCCGCGTCTACCAAAAGATGCATGTGCATGCTTAAAACGCGTTTTCGCACAAATGCGTGCGCGGGTGCTAAAAATAGCAGCATCGGCATGCTTAGCACGTCGTTTGGTAGAAATCCACGTGCGCGTTCTGCAAAAAGCACCATTTGCATGCACATCTTGTGGTTTTGCAGAAAACTTCATCCGCGTCTACCAAAAGATGCATGTGCATGCTTAAAACGCGTTTTCGCACAAATGCGTGCGCGGGTGCTAAAAATAGCAGCATCGGCATGCTTAGCACGTCGTTTGGTAGAAATCCACGTGCGCGTTCTGCAAAAAGCACCATTTGCATGCACATCTTGTGGTTTTGCAGAAAACTTTATCCGCGTCTACCAAAAGATGCATGTGCATGCTTAAAACGCGTTTTCGCACAAATCCGTGCGCGGGTGCTAAAAAGAGCAGCATCGGCAAGCTTAGCACATCGTTTGGTAGAAATCCACGTGCGCGTTCTGCAAAAAGCACCATTTGCATGCACATCTTGTGGTTTTGCAGAAAACTTCATCCGCGTCTACCAAAAGATGCATGTGCATGCTTAAAACGCGTTTTCGCACAAATGCGTGCGCGGGTGCTAAAAAGAGCAGCATCGGCATGCTTAGCACGTCGTTTGGTAGAAATCCACGTGCGCGTTCTGCAAAAAGCACCATTTGCATGCACATCTTGTGGTTTTGCAGAAAACTTCATCCGCGTCTACCAAAAGATGCATGTGCATGCTTAAAACGCGTTTTCGCACAAATGCGTGCGCGGGTGCTAAAAAGAGCAGCATCGGCATGCTTAGCACGTCGTTTGGTAGAAATCCACGTGCGCGTTCTGCAAAAAGCACCATTTGCATGCACATCTTGTGGTTTTGCAGAAAACTTCATCCGCGTCTACCAAAAGATGCATGTGCATGCTTAAAACGCGTTTTCGCACAAATGCGTGCGCGGGTGCTAAAAAGAGCAGCATCGGCATGCTTAGCACGTCGTTTGGTAGAAATCCACGTGCGCGTTCTGCAAAAAGCACCATTTGCATGCACATCTTGTGGTTTTGCAGAAAACTTCATCCGCGTCTACCAAAAGATGCATGTGCATGCTTAAAACGCGTTTTCGCACAAATGCGCGCGCGGGTGCTAAAAATAGCAGCATCGGCATGCTTAGCACGTCGTTTGGTAGAAATCCACGTGCGCGTTCTGCAAAAAGCACCATTTGCATGCACATCTTGTGGTTTTGCAGAAAACTACATCCGCGTCTACCAAAAGTTGCACTTGCATGCTTAAAACGCGTTTTCGCACAAATGCGTGCGCGGGTGCTAAAAAGAGCAGCATCGGCATGCTTAGCACGTCGTTTGGTAGAAATCCACGTGCGCGTTCTGCCAAAAGCACCATTTGCATGCACATCTTGTGGTTTTGCAGAAAACTTCATCCGCGTCTACCAAAAGATGCATGTGCATGCTTAAAACGCGTTTTCGCACAAATGCGTGCGCGGGTGCTAAAAAGAGCAGCATCGGCATGCTTAGCACGTCGTTTGGTAGAAATCCACGTGCGCGTTCTGCCAAAAGCACCATTTGCATGCACATCTTGTGGTTTTGCAGAAAACTTCATCCGCGTCTACCAAAAGATGCATGTGCATGCTTAAAACGCGTTTTCGCACAAATCCGTGCGCGGGTACAAAAAAGAGCAGCATTGGCATGCTTAGCACGTCGTTTGGTAGAAATCCACGTGCGCGTTCTGCAAAAAGCACCATTTGCATGCACATCTTGTGGTTTTGCAGAAAACTTCATCCGCGTCTACCAAAAGATGCATGTGCATGCTTAAAACGCGTTTTCGCACAAATGCGTGCGCGGGTGCTAAAAAGAGCAGCATCGGCATGCTTAGCACGTCGTTTGGTAGAAATCCACGAGCGCGTTCTGCAAAAAGCACCATTTGCATGCACATCTTGTGGTTTTGCAGAAAACTTCATCCGCGTCTACCAAAAGATGCATGTGCATGCTTAAAACGCGTTTTCGCACAAATCCGTGCGCGGGTGCTAAAAAGAGCAGCATCGGCATGCTTAGCACGTCGTTTGGTAGAAATCCACGTGCGCGTTCTGCAAAAAGCACCATTTGCATGCACATCTTGTGGGTTTGCAGAAAACTTCATCCGCGTCTACCAAAAGATGCATGTGCATGCTTAAAACGCGTTTTCGCACAAATGCGTGCGCGGGTGCTAAAAAGAGCAGCATCGGCATGCTTAGCACGTCGTTTGGTAGAAATCCACGAGCGCGTTCTGCAAAAAGCACCATTTGCATGCACATCTTGTGGTTTTGCAGAAAACTTCATCCGCGTCTACCAAAAGATGCATGTGCATGCTTAAAACGCGTTTTCGCACAAATGCGTGCGCGGGTGCTAAGAAGAGCAGCATCGGCATGCTTAGCACGTCGTTTGGTAGAAATCCACGTGCGCGTTCTGCCAAAAGCACCATTTGCATGCACATCTTGTGGTTTTGCAGAAAACTTCATCCGCGTCTACCAAAAGATGCATGTGCATGCTTAAAACGCGTTTTCGCACAAATCCGTGCGCGGGTGCTAAAAAGAGCAGCATCGGCATGCTTAGCACGTCGTTTGGTAGAAATCCAAGTGCGCGTTCTGCAAAAAGCACCATTTGCATGCACATCTTGTGGTTTTGCAGAAAACTTCATCCGCGTCTACCAAAAGATGCATGTGCATGCTTAAAACGCGTTTTCGCACAAATGCGTGCGCGGGTGCTAAAAATAGCAGCATCGGCATGCTTAGCACGTCGTTTGGTAGAAATCCACGTGCGCATTCTGCCAAAAAGCACCATTTGCATGCACATCTTGTGGTTTTGCAGAAAACTTCATCCGCGTCTACCAAAAGATGCATGTGCATGCTTAAAACGCGTTTTCGCACAAATGCGTGCGCGGGTCTAAAAAGAGCAGCATCGGCATGCTTAGCACGTCGTTTGATAGACATCCACGTGCGCGTTCTGCCAAAAGCACCATTTGCATGCACATATTGTGGTTTTGCAGAAAACTTCATCCGCGTCTACCAAAAGATGCATGTGCATGCTTAAAACGCGTTTTCGCACAAATGCGTGCGCAGGTGCTAAAAAGAGCAGCATCGGAATGCTTAGCACGTCATTTGGTAGAAATCCACGTGCGCGTTCTGCAAAAAGCACCATTTGCATGCACATCTTGTGGTTTTGCAGAAAACTTCATCCGCGTCTACCAAAAGATGCATGTGCATGCTTAAAACGCGTTTTCGCACAAATGCGTGCGCGGGTGCTAAAAAGAGCAGCATCGGCATGCTTAGCACGTCGTTTGGTAGAAATCCACGAGCGCGTTCTGCAAAAAGCACCATTTGCATGCACATCTTGTGGTTTTGCAGAAAACTTCATCCGCGTCTACCAAAAGATGCATGTGCATGCTTAAAACGCGTTTTCGCACAAATCCGTGCGCGGGTGCTAAAAAGAGCAGCATTGGCATGCTTAGCACGTCGTTTGGTAGAAATCCACGTGCGCGTTCTGCAAAAAGCACCATTTGCATGCACATCTTGTGGTTTTGCAGAAAACTTCATCCGCGTCTACCAAAAGATGCATGTGCATGCTTAAAACGCGTTTTCGCACAAATCCGTGCGCGGGTGCTAAAAAGAGCAGCATCGGCATGCTTAGCACGTCGTTTGGTAGAAATCCACGTGCGCGTTCTGCAAAAAGCACCATTTGCATGCACATCTTGTGGTTTTGCAGAAAACTTCATCCGCGTCTACCAAAAGATGCATGTGCATGCTTAAAACGCGTTTTCGCACAAATGCGTGCGCGGGTGCTAAAAAGAGCAGCATCGGCATGCTTAGCACGTCGTTTGATAGACATCCACGTGCGCGTTCTGCCAAAAGCACCATTTGCATGCACATATTGTGGTTTTGCAGAAAACTTCATCCGCGTCTACCAAAAGATGCATGTGCATGCTTAAAACGCGTTTTCGCACAAATGCGTGCGCGGGTGCTAAAAAGAGCAGCATCGGCATGCTTAGCACGTCGTTTGGTAGAAATCCACGTGCGCGTTCTGCAAAAAGCACCATTTGCATGCACATCTTGTGGTTTTGCAGAAAACTTCATCCGCGTCTACCAAAAGATGCATGTGCATGCTTAAAACGCGTTTTCGCACAAATGCGTGCGCGGGTGCTAAAAAGAGCAGCATCGGCATGCTTAGCACGTCGTTTGGTAGAAATCCACGAGCGCGTTCTGCAAAAAGCACCATTTGCATGCACATCTTGTGGTTTTGCAGAAAACTTCATCCGCGTCTACCAAAAGATGCATGTGCATGCTTAAAACGCGTTTTCGCACAAATCCGTGCGCGGGTGCTAAAAAGAGCAGCATCGGCATGCTTAGCCCGTCGTTTGGTAGAAATCCACGTGCGCGTTCTGCAAAAAGCACCATTTGCATGCACATCTTGTGGTTTTGCAGAAAACTTCATCCGCGTCTACCAAAAGATGCATGTGCATGCTTAAAACGCGTTTTCGCACAAATGCGTGCGCGGGTGCTAAAAAGAGCAGCATCGGCATGCTTAGCACGTCGTTTGGTAGAAATCCACGAGCGCGTTCTGCAAAAAGCACCATTTGCATGCACATCTTGTGGTTTTGCAGAAAACTTCATCCGCGTCTACCAAAAGATGCATGTGCATGCTTAAAACGCGTTTTCGTACAAATGCGTGCGCGGGTGCTAAGAAGAGCAGCATCGGCATGCTTAGCACGTCGTTTGGTAGAAATCCACGTGCGCGTTCTGCCAAAAGCACCATTTGCATGCACATCTTGTGGTTTTGCAGAAAACTTCATCCGCGTCTACCAAAAGATGCATGTGCATGCTTAAAACGCGTTTTCGCACAAATCCGTGCGCGGGTGCTAAAAAGAGCAGCATCGGCATGCTTAGCACGTCGTTTGGTAGAAATCCAAGTGCGCGTTCTGCAAAAAGCACCATTTGCATGCACATCTTGTGGTTTTGCAGAAAACTTCATCCACGTCTACCAAAAGATGCATGTGCATGCTTAAAACGCGTTTTCGCACAAATGCGTGCGCGGGTGCTAAAAAGAGCAGCATCGGCATGCTTAGCACGTCGTTTGGTAGAAATCCACGTGCGCGTTCTGCAAAAAGCACCATTTGCATGCACATCTTGTGGTTTTGCAGAAAACTTCATCCGCGTCTACCAAAAGATGCATGTGCATGCTTAAAACGCGTTTTCGCACAAATCCGTGCGCGGGTGCTAAAAAGAGCAGCATCGGCATGCTTAGCACGTCGTTTGGTAGAAATCCACGTGCGCGTTCTGCAAAAAGCACCATTTGCATGCACATCTTGTGGTTTTGCAGAAAACTTCATCCGCGTCTACCAAAAGATGCATGTGCATGCTTAAAACGCGTTTTCGCACAAATGCGTGCGCGGGTGCTAAAAAGAGCAGCATCGGCATGCTTAGCACGTCGTTTGATAGACATCCACGTGCGCGTTCTGCCAAAAGCACCATTTGCATGCACATATTGTGGTTTTGCAGAAAACTTCATCCGCGTCTACCAAAAGATGCATGTGCATGCTTAAAACGCGTTTTCGCACAAATGCGTGCGCGGGTGCTAAAAAGAGCAGCATCGGCATGCTTAGCACGTCGTTTGGTAGAAATCCACGTGCGCGTTCTGCAAAAAGCACCATTTGCATGCACATCTTGTGGTTTTGCAGAAAACTTCATCCGCGTCTACCAAAAGATGCATGTGCATGCTTAAAACGCGTTTTCGCACAAATGCGTGCGCGGTTGCTAAAAAGAGCAGCATCGGCATGCTTAGCACGTCGTTTGGTAGAAATCCACGAGCGCGTTCTGCAAAAAGCACCATTTGCATGCACATCTTGTGGTTTTGCAGAAAACTTCATCCGCGTCTACCAAAAGATGCATGTGCATGCTTAAAACGCGTTTTCGCACAAATCCGTGCGCGGGTGCTAAAAAGAGCAGCATCGGCATGCTTAGCACGTCGTTTGGTAGAAATCCACGTGCGCGTTCTGCAAAAAGCACCATTTGCATGCACATCTTGTGGTTTTGCAGAAAACTTCATCCGCGTCTACCAAAAGATGCATGTGCATGCTTAAAACGCGTTTTCGCACAAATGCGTGCGCGGGTGCTAAAAAGAGCAGCATCGGCATGCTTAGCACGTCGTTTGGTAGAAATCCACGAGCGCGTTCTGCAAAAAGCACCATTTGCATGCACATCTTGTG
Source organism: Dermacentor andersoni (assembly GCF_023375885.2). Classification (NCBI taxonomy): domain Eukaryota; kingdom Metazoa; phylum Arthropoda; class Arachnida; order Ixodida; family Ixodidae; genus Dermacentor; species Dermacentor andersoni. Next base: position 82,884 of record NW_027314845.1, on the reverse strand, counting down.
GTTTTGCAGAAAACTTCATCCGCGTCTACCAAAAGATGCATGTGCATGCTTAAAACGCGTTTTCGCACAAATGCGTGCGCGGGTGCTAAGAAGAGCAGCATCGGCATGCTTAGCACGTCGTTTGGTAGAAATCCACGTGCGCGTTCTGCCAAAAGCACCATTTGCATGCACATCTTGTGGTTTTGCAGAAAACTTCATCCGCGTCTACCAAAAGATGCATGTGCATGCTTAAAACGCGTTTTCGCACAAATCCGTGCGCGGGTGCTAAAAAGAGCAGCATCGGCATGCTTAGCACGTCGTTTGGTAGAAATCCAAGTGCGCGTTCTGCAAAAAGCACCATTTGCATGCACATCTTGTGGTTTTGCAGAAAACTTCATCCACGTCTACCAAAAGATGCATGTGCATGCTTAAAACGCGTTTTCGCACAAATCCGTGCGCGGGTACAAAAAAGAGCAGCATCGGCATGCTTAGCACGTCGTTTGGTAGAAATCCACGTGCGCGTTCTGCAAAAAGCACCATTTGCATGCACATCTTGTGGTTTTGCAGAAAACTTCATCCGCGTCTACCAAAAGATGCATGTGCATGCTTAAAACGCGTTTTCGCACAAATGCGTGCGCGGGTGCTAAAAAGAGCAGCATCGGCATGCTTAGCACGTCGTTTGGTAGAAATCCACGAGCGCGTTCTGCCAAAAGCACCATTTGCATGCACATCTTGTGGTTTTGCAGAAAACTTCATCCGCGTCTACCAAAAGATGCATGTGCATGCTTAAAACGCGTTTTCGCACAAATGCGTGCGCGGGTGCTAAAAATAGCAGCATCGGCATGCTTAGCACGTCGTTTGGTAGAAATCCACGTGCGCGTTCTGCAAAAAGCACCATTTGCATGCACATCTTGTGGTTTTGCAGAAAACTTCATCCGCGTCTACCAAAAGATGCATGTGCATGCTTAAAACGCGTTTTCGCACAAATCCATGCGCGGGTGCTAAAAAGAGCAGCATCGGCAAGCTTAGCACATCGTTTGGTAGAAATCCACGTGCGCGTTCTGCAAAAAGCACCATTTGCATGCACATCTTGTGGTTTTGCAGAAAACTTCATCCGCGTCTACCAAAAGATGCATGTGCATGCTTAAAACGCGTTTTCGCACAAATGGGTGCGCGGGTGCTAAAAATAGCAGCATCGGCATGCTTAGCACGTCGTTTGGTAGAAATCCACGTGCGCGTTCTGCAAAAAGCACCATTTGCATGCACATCTTGTGGTTTTGCAGAAAACTTCATCCGCGTCTACCAAAAGATGCATGTGCATGCTTAAAACGCGTTTTCGCACAAATCCGTGCGCGGGTGCTAAAAAGAGCAGCATCGGCAAGCTTAGCACATCGTTTGGTAGAAATCCACGTGCGCGTTCTGCAAAAAGCACCATTTGCATGCACATCTTGTGGTTTTGCAGAAAACTTCATCCGCGTCTACCAAAAGATGCATGTGCATGCTTAAAACGCGTTTTCGCACAAATGCGTGCGCGGGTGCTAAAAAGAGCAGCATCGGCATGCTTAGCACGTCGTTTGGTAGAAATCCACGTGCGCGTTCTGCAAAAAGCACCATTTGCATGCACATCTTGTGGTTTTGCAGAAAACTTCATCCGCGTCTACCAAAAGATGTATGTGCATGCTTAAAACGCGTTTTCGCACAAATGCGTGCGCGGGTGCTAAAAAGAGCAGCATCGGCATGCTTAGCACGTCGTTTGGTAGAAATCCACGAGCGCGTTCTGCAAAAAGCACCATTTGCATGCACATCTTTTGGTTTTGCAGAAAACTTCATCCGCGTCTACCAAAAGATGCATGTGCATGCTTAAAACGCGTTTTCGCACAAATGCGTGCGCGGGTGCTAAAAAGAGCAGCATCGGCATGCTTAGCACGTCGTTTGGTAGAAATCCACGAGCGCGTTCTGCAAAAAGCACCATTTGCATGCACATCTTGTGGTTTTGCAGAAAACTTCATCCGCGTCTACCAAAAGATGCATGTGCATGCTTAAAACGCGTTTTCGCACAAATCCGTGCGCGGGTGCTAAAAAGAGCAGCATCGGCATGCTTAGCAAGTCGTTTGGTAGAAATCCACGTGCGCGTTCTGCAAAAAGCACCGTTTGCATGCACATCTTGTGGTTTTGCAGAAAACTTCATCCGCGTCTACCAAAAGATGCATGTGCATGCTTAAAACGCGTTTTCGCACAAATGCGTGCGCGGGTGCTAAAAAGAGCAGCATCGGCATGCTTAGCACGTCGTTTGGTAGAAATCCACGTGCGCGTTCTGCAAAAAGCACCATTTGCATGCACATCTTGTGGTTTTGCAGAAAACTTCATCCGCGTCTACCAAAAGATGCATGTGCATGCTTAAAACGCGTTTTCGCACAAATCCGTGCGCGGGTGCTAAAAAGAGCAGCATCGGCATGCTTAGAACGTCGTTTGGTAGAAATCCACGTGCGCGTTCTGCAAAAAGCACCGTTTGCATGCACATCTTGTGGTTTTGCAGAAAACTTCATCCGCGTCTACCAAAAGATGCATGTGCATGCTTAAAACGCGTTTTCGCACAAATGCGTGCGCGGGTGCTAAAAAGAGCAGCATCGGCATGCTTAGCACGTCGTTTGGTAGAAATCCACGTGCGCGTTCTGCAAAAAGCACCATTTGCATGCACATCTTGTGCTTTTGCAGAAAACTTCATCCGCGTCTACCAAAAGATGCATGTGCATGCTTAAAACGCGTTTTCGCACAAATCCGTGCGCGGGTGCTAAAAAGAGCAGCATCGGCATGCTTAGCACGTCGTTTGGTAGAAATCCACGTGCGCGTTCTGCAAAAAGCACCATTTGCGTGCACATCTTGTGGTTTTGCAGAAAACTTCATCCGCGTCTACCAAAAGATGCATGTGCATGCTTAAAACGCGTTTTCGCACAAATGCGTGCGCGGGTGCTAAAAAGAGCAGCATCGGCATGCTTAGCACGTCGTTTGGTAGAAATCCACGTGCGCGTTCTGCAAAAAGCACCATTTGCATGCACATCTTGTGGTTTTGCAGAAAACTTCATCCGCGTCTACCAAAAGATGCATGTGCATGCTTAAAACGCGTTTTCGCACAAATGCGTGCGCGGGTGCTAAAAATAGCAGCATCGGCATGCTTAGCACGTCGTTTGGTAGAAATCCACGTGCGCGTTCTGCCAAAAGCACCATTTGCATGCACATCTTGTGGTTTTGCAGAAAACTTCATCCGCGTCTACCAAAAGATGCATGTGCATGCTTAAAACGCGTTTTCGCACAAATCCGTGCGCGGGTGCTAAAAAGAGCAGCATCGGCATGCTTAGCACGTCGTTTGGTAGAAATCCACGTGCGCGTTCTGCAAAAAGCACCATTTGCATGCACATCTTGTGGTTTTGCAGAAAACTTCATCCGCGTCTACCAAAAGATGCATGTGCATGCTTAAAACGCGTTTTCGCACAAATGCGTGCGCGGGTGCTAAAAAGAGCAGCATCGGCATGCTTAGCATGTCATTTGGTAGAAATCCACGTGCGCGTTCTGCCAAAAGCACCATTTGCATGCACATCTTGTGGTTTTGCAGAAAACTTCATCCGCGTCTACCAAAAGATGCATGTGCATGCTTAAAACGCGTTTTCGCACAAATGCGTGCGCGGGTGCTAAAAAGAGCAGCATCGGCATGCTTAGCACGTCGTTTGGTAGAAATCCACGTGCGCGTTCTGCCAAAAGCACCATTTTCATGCACATCTTGTGGTTTTGCAGAAAACTTCATCCGCGTCTACCAAAAGATGCATGTGCATGCTTAAAACGCGTTTTCGCACAAATCCGTGCGCGGGTACAAAAAAGAGCAGCATCGGCATGCTTAGCACGTCGTTTGGTAGAAATCCACGTGCGCGTTCTGCAAAAAGCACCATTTGCATGCACATCTTGTGGTTTTGCAGAAAACTTCATCCGCGTCTACCAAAAGATGCATGTGCATGCTTAAAACGCGTTTTCGCACAAATGCGTGCGCGGGTGCTAAAAAGAGCAGCATCGGCATGCTTAGCACGTCGTTTGGTAGAAATCCACGAGCGCGTTCTGCCAAAAGCACCATTTGCATGCACATCTTGTGGTTTTGCAGAAAACTTCATCCGCGTCTACCAAAAGATGCATGTGCATGCTTAAAACGCGTTTTCGCACAAATCCGTGCGCGGGTGCTAAAAAGAGCAGCATCGGCATGCTTAGCACGTCGTTTGGTAGAAATCCACGTGCGCGTTCTGCAAAAAGCACCATTTGCATGCACATCTTGTGCTTTTGCAGAAAACTTCATCCGCGTCTACCAAAAGATGCATGTGCATGCTTAAAACACGTTTTCGCACAAATGCGTGCGCGGGTGCTAAAAAGAGCAGCATCGGCATGCTTAGCACGTCGTTTGGTAGAAATCCACGAGCGCGTTCTGCAAAAAGCACCATTTGCATGCACATCTTGTGGTTTTGCAGAAAACTTCATCCGCGTCTACCAAAAGATGCAAGTGCATGCTTAAAACGCGTTTTCGCACAAATGCGTGCGCGGGTGCTAAGAAGAGCAGCATCGGCATGCTTAGCACGTCGTTTGGTAGAAATCCACGTGCGCGTTCTGCCAAAAGCACCATTTGCATGCACATCTTGTGGTTTTGCAGAAAACTTCATCCGCGTCTACCAAAAGATGCATGTGCATGCTTAAAACGCGTTTTCGCACAAATCCGTGCGCGGGTGCTAAAAAGAGCAGCATCGGCATGCTTAGCACGTCGTTTGGTAAAAATCCAAGTGCGCGTTCTGCAAAAAGCACCATTTGCATGCACATCTTGTGGTTTTGCAGAAAACTTCATCCGCGTCTACCAAAAGATGCATGTGCATGCTTAAAACGCGTTTTCGCACAAATGCGTGCGCGGGTGCTAAAAAGAGCAGCATCGGCATGCTTAGCACGTCGTTTGGTAGAAATCCACGTGCGCGTTCTGCAAAAAGCACCATTTGCATGCACATCTTGTGGTTTTGCAGAAAACTTCATCCGCGTCTACCAAAAGATGCATGTGCATGCTTAAAACGCGTTTTCGCACAAATGCGTGCGCGGGTGCTAAAAATAGCAGCATCGGCATGCTTAGCACGTCGTTTGGTAGAAATCCACGTGCGCGTTCTGCCAAAAGCACCATTTGCATGCACATCTTGTGGTTTTGCAGAAAACTTCATCCGCGTCTACCAAAAGATGCATGTGCATGCTTAAAACGCGTTTTCGCACAAATCCGTGCGCGGGTGCTAAAAAGAGCAGCATCGGCAAGCTTAGCACATCGTTTGGTAGAAATCCACGTGCGCGTTCTGCAAAAAGCACCATTTGCATGCACATCTTGTGGTTTTGCAGAAAACTTCATCCGCGTCTACCAAAAGATGCATGTGCATGCTTAAAACGCGTTTTCGCACAAATGGGTGCGCGGGTGCTAAAAATAGCAGCATCGGCATGCTTAGCACGTCGTTTGGTAGAAATCCACGTGCGCGTTCTGCAAAAAGCACCATTTGCATGCACATCTTGTGGTTTTGCAGAAAACTTCATCCGCGTCTACCAAAAGATGCATGTGCATGCTTAAAACGCGTTTTCGCACAAATCCGTGCGCGGGTGCTAAAAAGAGCAGCATCGGCAAGCTTAGCACATCGTTTGGTAGAAATCCACGTGCGCGTTCTGCAAAAAGCACCATTTGCATGCACATCTTGTGGTTTTGCAGAAAACTTCATCCGCGTCTACCAAAAGATGCATGTGCATGCTTAAAACGCGTTTTCGCACAAATGCGTGCGCGGGTGCTAAAAAGAGCAGCATCGGCATGCTTAGCACGTCGTTTGGTAGAAATCCACGTGCGCGTTCTGCAAAAAGCACCATTTGCATGCACATCTTGTGGTTTTGCAGAAAACTTCATCCGCGTCTACCAAAAGATGCATGTGCATGCTTAAAACGCGTTTTCGCACAAATGCGTGCGCGGGTGCTAAAAAGAGCAGCATCGGCATGCTTAGCACGTCGTTTGGTAGAAATCCACGTGCGCGTTCTGCAAAAAGCACCATTTGCACGCACATCTTGTGGTTTTGCAGAAAACTTCATCCGCGTCTACCAAAAGATGGATGTGCATGCTTAAAACGCGTTTTCGCACAAATGCGTGCGCGGGTGCTAAAAATAGCAGCATCGGCATGCTTAGCACGTCGTTTGGTAGAAATCCACGTGCGCGTTCTGCAAAAAGCACCATTTGCATGCACATCTTGTGGTTTTGCAGAAAACTTCATCCGCGTCTACCAAAAGATGCATGTGCATGCTTAAAACGCGTTTTCGCACAAATGCGTGCGCGGGTGCTAAAAAGAGCAGCATCGGCATGCTTAGCACGTCGTTTGATAGACATCCACGTGCGCGTTCTGCAAAAAGCACCATTTGCATGCACATCTTGTGGTTTTGCAGAAAACTTCATCCGCGTCTACCAAAAGATGCATGTGCATGCTTAAAACGCGTTTTCGCACAAATCCGTGCGCGGGTGCTAAAAAGAGCAGCATCGGCAAGCTTAGCACATCGTTTGGTAGAAATCCACGTGCGCGTTCTGCAAAAAGCACCATTTGCATGCACATCTTGTGGTTTTGCAGAAAACTTCATCCGCGTCTACCAAAAGATGCATGTGCATGCTTAAAACGCGTTTTCGCACAAATGCGTGCGCGGGTGCTAAAAAGAGCAGCATCGGCATGCTTAGCACGTCGTTTGGTAGAAATCCACGTGCGCGTTCTGCAAAAAGCACCATTTGCATGCACATCTTGTGGTTTTGCAGAAAACTTCATCCGCGTCTACCAAAAGATGCATGTGCATGCTTAAAACGCGTTTTCGCACAAATGCGTGCGCGGGTGCTAAAAAGAGCAGCATTGGCATGCTTAGCACGTCGTTTGGTAGAAATCCACGAGCGCGTTCTGCAAAAAGCACCATTTGCATGCACATCTTGTGGTTTTGCAGAAAACTTCATCCGCGTCTACCAAAAGATGCATGTGCATGCTTAAAACGCGTTTTCGCACAAATGCGTGCGCGGGTGCTAAGAAGAGCAGCATCGGCATGCTTAGCACGTCGTTTGGTAGAAATCCACGTGCGCGTTCTGCCAAAAGCACCATTTGCATGCACATCTTGTGGTTTTGCAGAAAACTTCATCCGCGTCTACCAAAAGATGCATGTGCATGCTTAAAACGCGTTTTCGCACAAATCCGTGCGCGGGTGCTAAAAAGAGCAGCATCGGCATGCTTAGCACGTCGTTTGGTAGAAATCCACGTGCGCGTTCTGCAAAAAGCACCGTTTGCATGCACATCTTGTGGTTTTGCAGAAAACTTCATCCGCGTCTACCAAAAGATGCATGTGCATGCTTAAAACGCGTTTTCGCACAAATGCGTGCGCGGGTGCTAAAAAGAGCAGCATCGGCATGCTTAGCACGTCGTTTGGTAGAAATCCACGTGCGCGTTCTGCAAAAAGCACCATTTGCATGCACATCTTGTGGTTTTGCAGAAAACTTCATCCGCGTCTACCAAAAGATGCATGTGCATGCTTAAAACGCGTTTCGCACAAATCCGTGCGCGGGTGCTAAAAAGAGCAGCATCGGCATGCTTAGCACGTCGTTTGGTAGAAATCCACGTGCGCGTTCTGCAAAAAGCACCATTTGCGTGCACATCTTGTGGTTTTGCAGAAAACTTCATCCGCGTCTACCAAAAGATGCATGTGCATGCTTAAAACGCGTTTTCGCACAAATGCGTGCGCGGGTGCTAAAAAGAGCAGCATCGGCATGCTTAGCACGTCGTTTGGTAGAAATCCACGTGCGCGTTCTGCAAAAAGCACCATTTGCATGCACATCTTGTGGTTTTGCAGAAAACTTCATCCGCGTCTACCAAAAGATGCATGTGCATGCTTAAAACGCGTTTTCGCACAAATGCGTGCGCGGGTGCTAAAAATAGCAGCATCGGCATGCTTAGCACGTCGTTTGGTAGAAATCCACGTGCGCGTTCTGCAAAAAGCACCATTTGCATGCACATCTTGTGGTTTTGCAGAAAACTTCATCCGCGTCTACCAAAAGATGGATGTGCATGCTTAAAACGCGTTTTCGCACAAATGCGTGCGCGGGTGCTAAAAATAGCAGCATCGGCATGCTTAGCACGTCGTTTGGTAGAAATCCACGTGCGCGTTCTGCAAAAAGCACCATTTGCATGCACATCTTGTGGTTTTGCAGAAAACTTCATCCGCGTCTACCAAAAGATGCATGTGCATGCTTAAAACGCGTTTTCGCACAAATGCGTGCGCGGGTGCTAAAAAGAGCAGCATCGGCATGCTTAGCACGTCGTTTGATAGACATCCACGTGCGCGTTCTGCCAAAAGCACCATTTGCATGCACATCTTGTGGTTTTGCAGAAAACTTCATCCGCGTCTACCAAAAGATGCATGTGCATGCTTAAAACGCGTTTTCGCACAAATGCGTGCGCGGGTGCTAAAAAGAGCAGCATCGGCATGCTTAGCACGTCGTTTGGTAGAAATCCACGTGCGCGTTCTGCAAAAAGCACCATTTGCATGCACATCTTGTGGTTTTGCAGAAAACTTCATCCGCGTCTACCAAAAGATGCATGTGCATGCTTAAAACGCGTTTTCGCACAAATGCGTGCGCGGGTGCTAAAAATAGCAGCATCGGCATGCTTAGCACGTCGTTTGGTAGAAATCCACGTGCGCGTTCTGCAAAAAGCACCATTTGCATGCACATCTTGTGGTTTTGCAGAAAACTTCATCCGCGTCTACCAAAAGATGCATGTGCATGCTTAAAACGCGTTTTCGCACAAATCCGTGCGCGGGTGCTAAAAAGAGCAGCATCGGCAAGCTTAGCACATCGTTTGGTAGAAATCCACGTGCGCGTTGTGCAAAAAGCACCATTTGCATGCACATCTTGTGGTTTTGCAGAAAACTTCATCCGCGTCTACCAAAAGATGCATGTGCATGCTTAAAACGCGTTTTCGCACAAATGCGTGCGCGGGTGCTAAAAATAGCAGCATCGGCATGCTTAGCACGTTGTTTGGTAGAAATCCACGTGCGCGTTCTGCAAAAAGCACTATTTGCATGCACATCTTGTGGTTTTGCAGAAAACTTCATCCGCGTCTACCAAAAGATGCATGTGCATGCTTAAAACGCGTTTTCGCACAAATCCGTGCGCGGGCGCTAAAAAGAGCAGCATCGGCATGCTTAGCACGTCGTTTGGTAGAAATCCACGTGCGCGTTCTGCAAAAAGCACCGTTTGCATGCACATCTTGTGGTTTTGCAGAAAACTTCATCCGCGTCTACCAAAAGATGCATGTGCATGCTTAAAACGCGTTTTCGCACAAATGCGTGCGCGGGTGCTAAAAAGAGCAGCATCGGCATGCTTAGCACGTCGTTTGGTAGAAATCCACGTGCGCGTTCTGCAAAAAGCACCATTTGCATGCACATCTTGTGGTTTTGCAGAAAACTTCATCCGCGTCTACCAAAAGATGCATGTGCATGCTTAAAACGCGTTTTCGCACAAATCCGTGCGCGGGTGCTAAAAAGAGCAGCATCGGCATGCTTAGCACGTCGTTTGGTAGAAATCCACGTGCGCGTTCTGCAAAAAGCACCATTTGCGTGCACATCTTGTGGTTTTGCAGAAAACTTCATCCGCGTCTACCAAAAGATGCATGTGCATGCTTAAAACGCGTTTTCGCACAAATGCGTGCGCGGGTGCTAAAAAGAGCAGCATCGGCATGCTTAGCACGTCGTTTGGTAGAAATCCACGTGCGCGTTCTGCAAAAAGCACCATTTGCATGCACATCTTGTGGTTTTGCAGAAAACTTCATCCGCGTCTACGAAAAGATGCATGTGCATGCTTAAAACGCGTTTTCGCACAAATGCGTGCGCGGGTGCTAAAAAGAGCAGCATTGGCATGCTTAGCACGTCGTTTGGTAGAAATCCACGAGCGCGTTCTGCAAAAAGCACCATTTGCATGCACATCTTGTGGTTTTGCAGAAAACTTCATCCGCGTCTACCAAAAGATGCATGTGCATGCTTAAAACGCGTTTTCGCACAAATGCGTGCGCGGGTGCTAAGAAGAGCAGCATCGGCATGCTTAGCACGTCGTTTGGTAGAAATCCACGTGCGCGTTCTGCCAAAAGCACCATTTGCATGCACATCTTGTGGTTTTGCAGAAAACTTCATCCGCGTCTACCAAAAGATGCATGTGCATGCTTAAAACGCGTTTTCGCACAAATCAGTGCGCGGGTGCTAAAAAGAGCAGCATCGGCATGCTTAGCACGTCGTTTGGTAGAAATCCACGTGCGCGTTCTGCAAAAAGCACCGTTTGCATGCACATCTTGTGGTTTTGCAGAAAACTTCATCCGCGTCTACCAAAAGATGCATGTGCATGCTTAAAACGCGTTTTCGCACAAATGCGTGCGCGGGTGCTAAAAAGAGCAGCATCGGCATGCTTAGCACGTCGTTTGGTAGAAATCCACGTGCGCGTTCTGCAAAAAGCACCATTTGCATGCACATCTTGTGGTTTTGCAGAAAACTTCATCCGCGTCTACCAAAAGATGCATGTGCATGCTTAAAACGCGTTTCGCACAAATCCGTGCGCGGGTGCTAAAAAGAGCAGCATCGGCATGCTTAGCACGTCGTTTGGTAGAAATCCACGTGCGCGTTCTGCAAAAAGCACCATTTGCGTGCACATCTTGTGGTTTTGCAGAAAACTTCATCCGCGTCTACCAAAAGATGCATGTGCATGCTTAAAACGCGTTTTCGCACAAATGCGTGCGCGGGTGCTAAAAAGAGCAGCATCGGCATGCTTAGCACGTCGTTTGGTAGAAATCCACGTGCGCGTTCTGCAAAAAGCACCATTTGCATGCACATCTTGTGGTTTTGCAGAAAACTTCATCCGCGTCTACCAAAAGATGCATGTGCATGCTTAAAACGCGTTTTCGCACAAATGCGTGCGCGGGTGCTAAAAATAGCAGCATCGGCATGCTTAGCACGTCGTTCTGTAGAAATCCACGTGCGCGTTCTGCAAAAAGCACCATTTGCATGCACATCTTGTGGTTTTGCAGAAAACTTCATCCGCGTCTACCAAAAGATGGATGTGCATGCTTAAAACGCGTTTTCGCACAAATGCGTGCGCGGGTGCTAAAAATAGCAGCATCGGCATGCTTAGCACGTCGTTTGGTAGAAATCCACGTGCGCGTTCTGCAAAAAGCACCATTTGCATGCACATCTTGTGGTTTTGCAGAAAACTTCATCCGCGTCTACCAAAAGATGCATGTGCATGCTTAAAACGCGTTTTCGCACAAATGCGTGCGCGGGTGCTAAAAAGAGCAGCATCGGCATGCTTAGCACGTCGTTTGATAGACATCCACGTGCGCGTTCTGCCAAAAGCACCATTTGCATGCACATCTTGTGGTTTTGCAGAAAACTTCATCCGCGTCTACCAAAAGATGCATGTGCATGCTTAAAACGCGTTTTCGCACAAATGCGTGCGCGGGTGCTAAAAAGAGCAGCATCGGCATGCTTAGCACGTCGTTTGGTAGAAATCCACGTGCGCGTTCTGCAAAAAGCACCATTTGCATGCACATCTTGTGGTTTTGCAGAAAACTTCATCCGCGTCTACCAAAAGATGCATGTGCATGCTTAAAACGCGTTTTCGCACAAATGCGTGCGCGGGTGCTAAAAATAGCAGCATCGGCATGCTTAGCACGTCGTTTGGTAGAAATCCACGTGCGCGTTCTGCAAAAAGCACCATTTGCATGCACATCTTGTGGTTTTGCAGAAAACTTCATCCGCGTCTACCAAAAGATGCATGTGCATGCTTAAAACGCGTTTTCGCACAAATCCGTGCGCGGGTGCTAAAAAGAGCAGCATCGGCAAGCTTAGCACATCGTTTGGTAGAAATCCACGTGCGCGTTGTGCAAAAAGCACCATTTGCATGCACATCTTGTGGTTTTGCAGAAAACTTCATCCGCGTCTACCAAAAGATGCATGTGCATGCTTAAAACGCGTTTTCGCACAAATGCGTGCGCGGGTGCTAAAAATAGCAGCATCGGCATGCTTAGCACGTTGTTTGGTAGAAATCCACGTGCGCGTTCTGCAAAAAGCACTATTTGCATGCACATCTTGTGGTTTTGCAGAAAACTTCATCCGCGTCTACCAAAAGATGCATGTGCATGCTTAAAACGCGTTTTCGCACAAATCCGTGCGCGGGCGCTAAAAAGAGCAGCATCGGCATGCTTAGCACGTCGTTTGGTAGAAATCCACGTGCGCGTTCTGCAAAAAGCACCGTTTGCATGCACATCTTGTGGTTTTGCAGAAAACTTCATCCGCGTCTACCAAAAGATGCATGTGCATGCTTAAAACGCGTTTTCGCACAAATGCGTGCGCGGGTGCTAAAAAGAGCAGCATCGGCATGCTTAGCACGTCGTTTGGTAGAAATCCACGTGCGCGTTCTGCAAAAAGCACCATTTGCATGCACATCTTGTGGTTTTGCAGAAAACTTCATCCGCGTCTACCAAAAGATGCATGTGCATGCTTAAAACGCGTTTTCGCACAAATCCGTGCGCGGGTGCTAAAAAGAGCAGCATCGGCATGCTTAGCACGTCGTTTGGTAGAAATCCACGTGCGCGTTCTGCAAAAAGCACCATTTGCGTGCACATCTTGTGGTTTTGCAGAAAACTTCATCCGCGTCTACCAAAAGATGCATGTGCATGCTTAAAACGCGTTTTCGCACAAATGCGTGCGCGGGTGCTAAAAAGAGCAGCATCGGCATGCTTAGCACGTCGTTTGGTAGAAATCCACGTGCGCGTTCTGCAAAAAGCACCATTTGCATGCACATCTTGTGGTTTTGCAGAAAACTTCATCCGCGTCTACCAAAAGATGCATGTGCATGCTTAAAACGCGTTTTCGCACAAATGCGTGCGCGGGTGCTAAAAATAGCAGCATCGGCATGCTTAGCACGTCGTTTGGTAGAAATCCACGTGCGCGTTCTGCAAAAAGCACCATTTGCATGCACATCTTGTGGTTTTGCAGAAAACTTTATCCGCGTCTACCAAAAGATGCATGTGCATGCTTAAAACGCGTTTTCGCACAAATGCGTGCGCGGGTGCTAAAAATAGCAGCATCGGCATGCTTAGCACGTCGTTTGGTAGAAATCCACGTGCGCGTTCTGCAAAAAGCACCATTTGCATGCACATCTTGTGGTTTTGCAGAAAACTTCATCCGCGTCTACCAAAAGATGCATGTGCGTGCTTAAAACGCGTTTTCGCACAAATGCGTGCGCGGGTGCTAAAAAGAGCAGCATCGGCATGCTTAGCACGTCGTTTGATAGACATCCACGTGCGCGTTCTGCCAAAAGCACCATTTGCATGCACATCTTGTGGTTTTGCAGAAAACTTCATCCGCGTCTACCAAAAGATGCATGTGCATGCTTAAAACGCGTTTTCGCACAAATGCGTGCGCGGGTGCTAAAAAGAGCAGCATCGGCATGCTTAGCACGTCGTTTGGTAGAAATCCACGTGCGCGTTCTGCAAAAAGCACCATTTGCATGCACATCTTGTGGTTTTGCAGAAAACTTCATCCGCGTCTACCAAAAGATGCATGTGCATGCTTAAAACGCGTTTTCGCACAAATGCGTGCGCGGGTGCTAAAAATAGCTGCATCGGCATGCTTAGCACGTCGTTTGGTAGAAATCCACGTGCGCGTTCTGCAAAAAGCACCATTTGCATGCACATCTTGTGGTTTTGCAGAAAACTTCATCCGCGTCTACCAAAAGATGCATGTGCATGCTTAAAACGCGTTTTCGCACAAATCCGTGCGCGGGTGCTAAAAAGAGCAGCATCGGCAAGCTTAGCACATCGTTTGGTAGAAATCCACGTGAGCGTTGTGCAAAAAGCACCATTTGCATGCACATCTTGTGGTTTTGCAGAAAACTTCATCCGCGTCTACCAAAAGATGCATGTGCATGCTTAAAACGCGTTTTCGCACAAATGCGTGCGCGGGTGCTAAAAAGAGCAGCATCGGCATGCTTAGCACGTCGTTTGGTAGAAGTCCACGAGCGCGTTCTGCAAAAAGCACCATTTGCGTGCACATCTTGTGGTTTTGCAGAAAACTTCATCCGCGTCTACCAAAAGATGCATGTGCATGCTTAAAACGCGTTTTCGCACAAATGCGTGCGCGGGTGCTAAAAAGAGCCGCATCGGCATGCTTAGCACGTCGTTTGGTAGAAATCCACGTGCGCGTTCTGCAAAAAGCACCATTTGCATGCACATCTTGTGGTTTTGCAGAAAACTTCATCCGCGTCTACCAAAAGATGCATGTGCATGCTTAAAACGCGTTTTCGCACAAATGCGTGCGCGGGTGCTAAAAATAGCAGCATCGGGATGCTTAGCACGTCGTTTGGTAGAAATCCACGTGCGCGTTCTGCAAAAAGCACCATTTGCATGCACATCTTGTGGTTTTGCAGAAAACTTCATCCGCGTCTACCAAAAGATGCATGTGCATGCTTAAAACGCGTTTTCGCACAAATGCGTGCGCGGGTGCTAAAAAGAGCAGCATCGGCATGCTTAGCACGTCGTTTGGTAGAAATCCACGTGCGCGTTCTGCAAAAAGCACCATTTGCATGCACATCTTGTGGTTTTGCAGAAAACTTCATCCGCGTCTACCAAAAGATGCATGTGCATGCTTAAAACGCGTTTTCGCACAAATGCGTGCGCGGGTGCTAAAAATAGCAGCATCGGCATGCTTAGCACGTCGTTTGGTAGAAATCCACGTGCGCGTTCTGCAAAAAGCACCATTTGCATGCACATCTTGTGGTTTTGCAGAAAACTTCATCCGCGTCTACCAAAAGATGCATGTGCATGCTTAAAACGCGTTTTCGCACAAATCCGTGCGCGGGTGCTAAAAAGAGCAGCATCGGCAAGCTTAGCACATCGTTTGGTAGAAATCCACGTGCGCGTTGTGCAAAAAGCACCATTTGCATGCACATCTTGTGGTTTTGCAGAAAACTTCATCCGCGTCTACCAAAAGATGCATGTGCATGCTTAAAACGCGTTTTCGCACAAATGCGTGCGCGGGTGCTAAAAATAGCAGCATCGGCATGCTTAGCACGTTGTTTGGTAGAAATCCACGTGCGCGTTCTGCAAAAAGCACTATTTGCATGCACATCTTGTGGTTTTGCAGAAAACTTCATCCGCGTCTACCAAAAGATGCATGTGCATGCTTAAAACGCGTTTTCGCACAAATCCGTGCGCGGGCGCTAAAAAGAGCAGCATCGGCATGCTTAGCACGTCGTTTGGTAGAAATCCACGTGCGCGTTCTGCAAAAAGCACCGTTTGCATGCACATCTTGTGGTTTTGCAGAAAACTTCATCCGCGTCTACCAAAAGATGCATGTGCATGCTTAAAACGCGTTTTCGCACAAATGCGTGCGCGGGTGCTAAAAAGAGCAGCATCGGCATGCTTAGCACGTCGTTTGGTAGAAATCCACGTGCGCGTTCTGCAAAAAGCACCATTTGCATGCACATCTTGTGGTTTTGCAGAAAACTTCATCCGCGTCTACCAAAAGATGCATGTGCATGCTTAAAACGCGTTTTCGCACAAATCCGTGCGCGGGTGCTAAAAAGAGCAGCATCGGCATGCTTAGCACGTCGTTTGGTAGAAATCCACGTGCGCGTTCTGCAAAAAGCACCATTTGCGTGCACATCTTGTGGTTTTGCAGAAAACTTCATCCGCGTCTACCAAAAGATGCATGTGCATGCTTAAAACGCGTTTTCGCACAAATGCGTGCGCGGGTGCTAAAAAGAGCAGCATCGGCATGCTTAGCACGTCGTTTGGTAGAAATCCACGTGCGCGTTCTGCAAAAAGCACCATTTGCATGCACATCTTGTGGTTTTGCAGAAAACTTCATCCGCGTCTACCAAAAGATGCATGTGCATGCTTAAAACGCGTTTTCGCACAAATGCGTGCGCGGGTGCTAAAAATAGCAGCATCGGCATGCTTAGCACGTCGTTTGGTAGAAATCCACGTGCGCGTTCTGCAAAAAGCACCATTTGCATGCACATCTTGTGGTTTTGCAGAAAACTTTATCCGCGTCTACCAAAAGATGCATGTGCATGCTTAAAACGCGTTTTCGCACAAATGCGTGCGCGGGTGCTAAAAATAGCAGCATCGGCATGCTTAGCACGTCGTTTGGTAGAAATCCACGTGCGCGTTCTGCAAAAAGCACCATTTGCATGCACATCTTGTGGTTTTGCAGAAAACTTCATCCGCGTCTACCAAAAGATGCATGTGCGTGCTTAAAACGCGTTTTCGCACAAATGCGTGCGCGGGTGCTAAAAAGAGCAGCATCGGCATGCTTAGCACGTCGTTTGATAGACATCCACGTGCGCGTTCTGCCAAAAGCACCATTTGCATGCACATCTTGTGGTTTTGCAGAAAACTTCATCCGCGTCTACCAAAAGATGCATGTGCATGCTTAAAACGCGTTTTCGCACAAATGCGTGCGCGGGTGCTAAAAAGAGCAGCATCGGCATGCTTAGCACGTCGTTTGGTAGAAATCCACGTGCGCGTTCTGCAAAAAGCACCATTTGCATGCACATCTTGTGGTTTTGCAGAAAACTTCATCCGCGTCTACCAAAAGATGCATGTGCATGCTTAAAACGCGTTTTCGCACAAATGCGTGCGCGGGTGCTAAAAATAGCTGCATCGGCATGCTTAGCACGTCGTTTGGTAGAAATCCACGTGCGCGTTCTGCAAAAAGCACCATTTGCATGCACATCTTGTGGTTTTGCAGAAAACTTCATCCGCGTCTACCAAAAGATGCATGTGCATGCTTAAAACGCGTTTTCGCACAAATCCGTGCGCGGGTGCTAAAAAGAGCAGCATCGGCAAGCTTAGCACATCGTTTGGTAGAAATCCACGTGAGCGTTGTGCAAAAAGCACCATTTGCATGCACATCTTGTGGTTTTGCAGAAAACTTCATCCGCGTCTACCAAAAGATGCATGTGCATGCTTAAAACGCGTTTTCGCACAAATGCGTGCGCGGGTGCTAAAAAGAGCAGCATCGGCATGCTTAGCACGTCGTTTGGTAGAAATCCACGAGCGCGTTCTGCAAAAAGCACCATTTGCGTGCACATCTTGTGGTTTTGCAGAAAACTTCATCCGCGTCTACCAAAAGATGCATGTGCATGCTTAAAACGCGTTTTCGCACAAATGCGTGCGCGGGTGCTAAAAAGAGCCGCATCGGCATGCTTAGCACGTCGTTTGGTAGAAATCCACGTGCGCGTTCTGCAAAAAGCACCATTTGCATGCACATCTTGTGGTTTTGCAGAAAACTTCATCCGCGTCTACCAAAAGATGCATGTGCATGCTTAAAACGCGTTTTCGCACAAATGCGTGCGCGGGTGCTAAAAATAGCAGCATCGGGATGCTTAGCACGTCGTTTGGTAGAAATCCACGTGCGCGTTCTGCAAAAAGCACCATTTGCATGCACATCTTGTGGTTTTGCAGAAAACTTCATCCGCGTCTACCAAAAGATGCATGTGCATGCTTAAAACGCGTTTTCGCACAAATGCGTGCGCGGGTGCTAAAAATAGCAGCATCGGCATGCTTAGCACGTCGTTTGGTAGAAATCCACGTGCGCGTTCTGCAAAAAGCACCATTTGCATGCACATCTTGTGGTTTTGCAGAAAACTTCATCCGCGTCTACCAAAAGATGCATGTGCATGCTTAAAACGCGTTTTCGCACAAATGCGTGCGCGGGTGCTAAAAAGAGCAGCATCGGCATGCTTAGCACGTCGTTTGGTAGAAATCCACGAGCGCGTTCTGCAAAAAGCACCATTTGCATGCACATCTTGTGGTTTTGCAGAAAACTTCATCCGCGTCTACCAAAAGATGCATGTGCATGCTTAAAACGCGTTTTCGCACAAATGCGTGCGCGGGTGCTAAAAAGAGCAGCATCGGCATGCTTAGCACGTCGTTTGGTAGAAATCCACGAGCGCGTTCTGCAAAAAGCACCATTTGCATGCACATCTTGTGGTTTTGCAGAAAACTTCATCCGCGTCTACCAAAAGATGCATGTGCATGCTTAAAACGCGTTTTCGCACAAATGCGTGCGCGGGTGCTAAAAATAGCAGCATCGGCATGCTTAGCACGTCGTTTGGTAGAAATCCACGTGCGCGTTCTGCAAAAAGCACCATTTGCATGCACATCTTGTGGTTTTGCAGAAAACTTCATCCGCGTCTACCAAAAGATGCATGTGCATGCTTAAAACGCGTTTTCGCACAAATGCGTGCGCGGGTGCTAAAAAGAGCAGCATCGGCATGCTTAGCACGTCGTTTGGTAGAAATCCACGAGCGCGTTCTGCAAAAAGCACCATTTGCATGCACATCTTGTGGTTTTGCAGAAAACTTCATCCGCGTCTACCAAAAGATGCATGTGCATGCTTAAAACGCGTTTTCGCACAAATGCGTGCGCGGGTGCTAAAAAGAGCAGCATCGGCATGCTTAGCACGTCGTTTGGTAGAAATCCACGAGCGCGTTCTGCAAAAAGCACCATTTGCGTGCACATCTTGTGGTTTTGCAGAAAACTTCATCCGCGTCTACCAAAAGATGCATGTGCATGCTTAAAACGCGTTTTCGCACAAATGCGTGCGCGGGTGCTAAAAAGAGCAGCATCGGCATGCTTAGCACGTCGTTTGGTAGAAATCCACGTGCGCGTTCTGCAAAAAGCACCATTTGCATGCACATCTTGTGGTTTTGCAGAAAACTTCATCCGCGTCTACCAAAAGATGCATGTGCATGCTTAAAACGCGTTTTCGCACAAATGCGTGCGCGGGTGCTAAAAATAGCAGCATCGGGATGCTTAGCACGTCGTTTGGTAGAAATCCACGTGCGCGTTCTGCAAAAAGCACCATTTGCATGCACATCTTGTGGTTTTGCAGAAAACTTCATCCGCGTCTACCAAAAGATGCATGTGCATGCTTAAAACGCGTTTTCGCACAAATGCGTGCGCGGGTGCTAAAAATAGCAGCATCGGCATGCTTAGCACGTCGTTTGGTAGAAATCCACGTGCGCGTTCTGCAAAAAGCACCATTTGCATGCACATCTTGTGGTTTTGCAGAAAACTTCATCCGCGTCTACCAAAAGATGCATGTGCATGCTTAAAACGCGTTTTCGCACAAATGCGTGCGCGGGTGCTAAAAAGAGCAGCATCGGCATGCTTAGCACGTCGTTTGGTAGAAATCCACGAGCGCGTTCTGCAAAAAGCACCATTTGCATGCACATCTTGTGGTTTTGCAGAAAACTTCATCCGCGTCTACCAAAAGATGCATGTGCATGCTTAAAACGCGTTTTCGCACAAATGCGTGCGCGGGTGCTAAAAAGAGCAGCATCGGCATGCTTAGCACGTCGTTTGGTAGAAATCCACGAGCGCGTTCTGCAAAAAGCACCATTTGCATGCACATCTTGTGGTTTTGCAGAAAACTTCATCCGCGTCTACCAAAAGATGCATGTGCATGCTTAAAACGCGTTTTCGCACAAATGCGTGCGCGGGTGCTAAGAAGAGCAGCATCGGCATGCTTAGCACGTCGTTTGGTAGAAATCCACGTGCGCGTTCTGCCAAAAGCACCATTTGCATGCACATCTTGTGGTTTTGCAGAAAACTTCATCCGCGTCTACCAAAAGATGCATGTGCATGCTTAAAACGCGTTTTCGCACAAATCCGTGCGCGGGTGCTAAAAAGAGCAGCATCGGCATGCTTAGCACGTCGTTTGGTAGAAATCCACGTGCGCGTTCTGCAAAAAGCACCGTTTGCATGCACATCTTGTGGTTTTGCAGAAAACTTCATCCGCGTCTACCAAAAGATGCATGTGCATGCTTAAAACGCGTTTTCGCACAAATGCGTGCGCGGGTGCTAAAAAGAGCAGCATCGGCATGCTTAGCACGTCGTTTGGTAGAAATCCACGTGCGCGTTCTGCAAAAAGCACCATTTGCATGCACATCTTGTGGTTTTGCAGAAAACTTCATCCGCGTCTACCAAAAGATGCATGTGCATGCTTAAAACGCGTTTTCGCACAAATCCGTGCGCGGGTGCTAAAAAGAGCAGCATCGGCATGCTTAGCACGTCGTTTGGTAGAAATCCACGTGCGCGTTCTGCAAAAAGCACCATTTGCGTGCACATCTTGTGGTTTTGCAGAAAACTTCATCCGCGTCTACCAAAAGATGCATGTGCATGCTTAAAACGCGTTTTCGCACAAATCCGTGCGCGGGTGCTAAAAAGAGCAGCATCGGCATGCTTAGCACGTCGTTTGGTAGAAATCCACGTGCGCGTTCTGCAAAAAGCACCATTTGCATGCACATCTTGTGGTTTTGCAGAAAACTTCATCCGCGTCTACCAAAAGATGCATGTGCATGCTTAAAACGCGTTTTCGCACAAATGCGTGCGCGGGTGCTAAAAATAGCACCATCGGCATGCTTAGCACGTCGTTTGGTAGAAATCCACGTGCGCGTTCTGCAAAAAGCACCATTTGCATGCACATCTTGTGGTTTTGCAGAAAACTTCAGCCGCGTCTACCAAAAGATGCATGTGCATGCTTAAAACGCGTTTTCGCACAAATGCGTGCGCGGGTGCTAAAAAGAGCAGCATCGGCATGCTTAGCACGTCGTTTGGTAGAAATCAACGTGCGCGTTCTGCAAAAAGCACCATTTGCATGCACATCTTGTGGTTTTGCAGAAAACTTCATCCGCGTCTACCAAAAGATGCATGTGCATGCTTAAAACGCGTTTTCGCACAAATGCGTTCGCGGGTGCTAAAAATAGCAGCATCGGCATGCTTAGCACGTCGTTTGGTAGAAATCCACGTGCGCGTTCTGCAAAAAGCACCATTTGCATGCACATCTTGAGGTTTTGCAGAAAACTTCATCCGCGTCTACCAAAAGATGCATGTGCATGCTTAAAACGCGTTTTCGCACAAATCCGTGCGCGGGTGCTAAAAAGAGCAGCATCGGCAAGCTTAGCACATCGTTTGGTAGAAATCCACGTGCGCGTTCTGCAAAAAGCACCATTTGCATGCACATCTTGTGGTTTTGCAGAAAACTTCATCCGCGTCTACCAAAAGATGCATGTGCATGCTTAAAACGCGTTTTCGCACAAATGCGTGCGCGGGTGCTAAAAATAGCAGCATCGGCATGCTTAGCACGTCGTTTGGTAGAAATCCACGTGCGCGTTCTGCAAAAAGCACCATTTGCATGCACATCTTGTGGTTTTGCAGAAAACTTCATCCGCGTCTACCAACAGATGCATGTGCATGCTTAAAACGCGTTTTCGCACAAATCCGTGCGCGGGTGCTGAAAAGAGCAGCATCGGCAAGCTTAGCACATCGTTTGGTAGAAATCCACGTGCGCGTTCTGCAAAAAGCACCATTTGCATGCACATCTTGTGGTTTTGCAGAAAACTTCATCCGCGTCTACCAAAAGATGCATGTGCATGCTTAAAACGCGTTTTCGCACAAATCCGTGCGCGGGTGCTAAAAAGAGCAGCATCGGCATGCTTAGCACGTCGTTTGGTAGAAATCCACGTGCGCGTTCTGCAAAAAGCACCATTTGCATGCACATCTTGTGGTTTTGCAGAAAACTTCATCCGCGTCTACCAAAAGATGCATGTGCATGCTTAAAACGCGTTTTCGCACAAATGCGTGCGCGGGTGCTAAAAAGAGCAGCATCGGCATGCTTAGCACGTCGTTTGGTAGAAATCCACGAGCGCGTTCTGCAAAAAGCACCATTTGCATGCACATCTTGTGGTTTTGCAGAAAACTTCATCCGCGTCTACCAAAAGATGCATGTGCATGCTTAAAACGCGTTTTCGCACAAATGCGTGCGCGGGTGCTAAAAAGAGCAGCATCGGCATGCTTAGCACGTCGTTTGGTAGAAATCCACGAGCGCGTTCTGCAAAAAGCACCATTTGCATGCACATCTTGTGGTTTTGCAGAAAACTTCATCCGCGTCTACCAAAAGATGCATGTGCATGCTTAAAACGCGTTTTCGCACAAATGCGTGCGCGGGTGCTAAGAAGAGCAGCATCGGCATGCTTAGCACGTCGTTTGGTAGAAATCCACGTGCGCGTTCTGCCAAAAGCACCATTTGCATGCACATCTTGTGGTTTTGCAGAAAACTTCATCCGCGTCTACCAAAAGATGCATGTGCATGCTTAAAACGCGTTTTCGCACAAATCCGTGCGCGGGTGCTAAAAAGAGCAGCATCGGCATGCTTAGCACGTCGTTTGGTAGAAATCCACGTGCGCGTTCTGCAAAAAGCACCGTTTGCATGCACATCTTGTGGTTTTGCAGAAAACTTCATCCGCGTCTACCAAAAGATGCATGTGCATGCTTAAAACGCGTTTTCGCACAAATGCGTGCGCGGGTGCTAAAAAGAGCAGCATCGGCATGCTTAGCACGTCGTTTGGTAGAAATCCACGTGCGCGTTCTGCAAAAAGCACCATTTGCGTGCACATCTTGCGGTTTTGCAGAAAACTTCATCCGCGTCTACCAAAAGATGCATGTGCATGCTTAAAACGCGTTTTCGCACAAATGCGTGCGCGGGTGCTAAAAAGAGCAGCAT
Source organism: Dermacentor andersoni (assembly GCF_023375885.2). NCBI lineage: Eukaryota > Metazoa > Arthropoda > Arachnida > Ixodida > Ixodidae > Dermacentor > Dermacentor andersoni. The sequence continues at coordinate 60,231 of NW_027314845.1, read as the reverse complement.
CGGCATGCTTAGCACGTCGTTTGGTAGAAATCCACGTGCGCGTTCTGCAAAAAGCACCATTTGCATGCACATCTTGTGGTTTTGCAGAAAACTTCATCCGCGTCTACCAAAAGATGCATGTGCATGCTTAAAACGCGTTTTCGCACAAATGCGTGCGCGGGTGCTAAAAATAGCAGCATCGGCATGCTTAGCACGTCGTTTGGTAGAAATCCACGTGCGCGTTCTGCAAAAAGCACCATTTGCATGCACATCTTGTGGTTTTGCAGAAAACTTCATCCGCGTCTACCAAAAGATGCATGTGCATGCTTAAAACGCGTTTTCGCACAAATGCGTGCGCGGGTGCTAAAAAGAGCAGCATCGGCATGCTTAGCACGTCGTTTGATAGACATCCACGTGCGCGTTCTGCCAAAAGCACCATTTGCATGCACATCTTGTGGTTTTTCAGAAAACTTCATCCGCGTCTACCAAAAGATGCATGTGCATGCTTAAAACGCGTTTTCGCACAAATGCGTGCGCGGGTGCTAAAAAGAGCAGCATCGGCATGCTTAGCACGTCGTTTGGTAGAAATCCACGTGCGCGTTCTGCAAAAAGCACCATTTGCATGCACATCTTGTGGTTTTGCAGAAAACTTCATCCGCGTCTACCAAAAGATGCATGTGCATGCTTAAAACGCGTTTTCGCACAAATGCGTGCGCGGGTGCTAAAAATAACAGCATCGGCATGCTTAGCACGTCGTTTGGTAGAAATCCACGTGCGCGTTCTGCAAAAAGCACCATTTGCATGCACATCTTGTGGTTTTGCAGAAAACTTCATCCGCGTCTACCAAAAGATGCATGTGCATGCTTAAAACGTGTTTTCGCACAAATGCGTGCGCGGGTGCTAAAAAGAGCAGCATCGGCATGCTTAGCACGTCGTTTGGTAGAAATCCACGTGCGCGTTCTGCTAAAAGCACCATTTGCATGCACATCTTGTGGTTTTGCAGGAAACTTCATCCGCGTCTACCAAAAGATGCATGTGCATGCTTAAAACGCGTTTTCGCACAAATCCGTGCGCGGGTGCTAAAAAGAGCAGCATCGGCATGCTTAGCACGTCGTTTGGTAGAAATCCACGTGCGCGTTCTGCAAAAAGCACCATTTGCATGCACATCTTGTGGTTTTGCAGAAAACTTCATCCGCGTCTACCAAAAGATGCATGTGCATGCTTAAAACGCGTTTTCGCACAAATCCGTGCGCGGGTGCTAAAAAGAGCAGCATCGGCATGCTTAGCACGTCGTTTGGTAGAAATCCACGTGCGCGTTGTGCCAAAAGGACCATTTGCATGCACATCTTGTGGTTTTGCAGAAAACTTCATCCGCGTCTACCAAAAGATGCATGTGCATGCTTAAAACGCGTTTTCGCACAAATCCGTGCGCGGGTGCTAAAAAGAGCAGCATCGGCATGCTTAGCACGTCGTTTGGTAGAAATCCACGTGCGCGTTCTGCAAAAAGCACCATTTGCATGCACATGTTGTGGTTTTGCAGAAAACTTCATCCGCGTCTACCAAAAGATGCATGTGCATGCTTAAAACGCGTTTTCGCACAAATGCGTGCGCGGGTGCTAAAAAGAGCAGCATCGGCATGCTTAGCACGTCGTTTGGTAGAAATCCACGAGCGCGTTCTGCAAAAAGCACCATTTGCATGCACATCTTGTGGTTTTGCAGAAAACTTCATCCGCGTCTACCAAAAGATGCATGTGCATGCTTAAAACGCGTTTTCGCACAAATGCGTGCGCGGGTGCTAAGAAGAGCAGCATCGGCATGCTTAGCACGTCGTTTGGTAGAAATCCACGTGCGCGTTCTGCCAAAAGCACCATTTGCATGCACATCTTGTGGTTTTGCAGAAAACTTCATCCGCGTCTACCAAAAGATGCATGTGCATGCTTAAAACGCGTTTTCGCACAAATCCGTGCGCGGGTGCTAAAAAGAGCAGCATCGGCATGCTTAGCATGTCGTTTGGTAGAAATCCACGTGCGCGTTCTGCAAAAAGCACCGTTTGCATGCACATCTTGTGGTTTTGCAGAAAACTTCATCCGCGTCTACCAAAAGATGCATGTGCATGCTTAAAACGCGTTTTCGCACAAATGCGTGCGCGGGTGCTAAAAAGAGCAGCATCGGCATGCTTAGCACGTCGTTTGGTAGAAATCCACGTGCGCGTTCAGCAAAAAGCACCATTTGCATGCACATCTTGTGGTTTTGCAGAAAACTTCATCCGCGTCTACCAAAAGATGCATGTGCATGCTTAAAACGCGTTTTCGCACAAATCATCTGTCTCGCGTGTGTAAGAGCAGCATCGGCATGCTTAGCACGTCGTTTGGTAGAAATCCACGTGCGCGTTCTGCAAAAAGCACCATTTGCGTGCACATCTTGCGGTTTTGCAGAAAACTTCATCCGCGTCTACCAAAAGATGCATGTGCATGCTTAAAACGCGTTTTCGCACAAATGCGTGCGCGGGTGCTAAAAAGAGCAGCATCGGCATGCTTAGCACGTCGTTTGGTAGAAATCCACGTGCGCGTTCTGCAAAAAGCACCATTTGCATGCACATCTTGTGGTTTTGCAGAAAACTTCATCCGCGTCTACCAAAAGATGCATGTGCATGCTTAAAACGCGTTTTCGCACAAATGCGTGCGCGGGTGCTAAAAATAGCAGCATCGGCATGCTTAGCACGTCGTTTGGTAGAAATCCACGTGCGCGTTCTGCAAAAAGCACCATTTGCATGCACATCTTGTGGTTTTGCAGAAAACTTCATCCGCGTCTACCAAAAGATGCATGTGCATGCTTAAAACGCGTTTTCGCACAAATGCGTGCGCGGGTGCTAAAAAGAGCAGCATCGGCATGCTTAGCACGTCGTTTGATAGACATCCACGTGCGCGTTCTGCCAAAAGCACCATTTGCATGCACATCTTGTGGTTTTTCAGAAAACTTCATCCGCGTCTACCAAAAGATGCATGTGCATGCTTAAAACGCGTTTTCGCACAAATGCGTGCGCGGGTGCTAAAAAGAGCAGCATCGGCATGCTTAGCACGTCGTTTGGTAGAAATCCACGTGCGTGTTCAGCAAAAAGCACCATTTGCATGCACATCTTGTGGTTTTGCAGAAAACTTCATCCGCGTCTACCAAAAGATGCATGTGCATGCTTAAAACGCGTTTTCGCACAAATCCGTGCGCGGGTGCTAAAAAGAGCAGCATCGGCATGCTTAGCACGTCGTTTGGTAGAAATCCACGTGCGCGTTCTGCAAAAAGCACCATTTGCGTGCACATCTTGCGGTTTTGCAGAAAACTTCATCCGCGTCTACCAAAAGATGCATGTGCATGCTTAAAACGCGTTTTCGCACAAATGCGTGCGCGGGTGCTAAAAAGAGCAGCATCGGCATGCTTAGCACGTCGTTTGGTAGAAATCCACGTGCGCGTTCTGCAAAAAGCACCATTTGCATGCACATCTTGTGGTTTTGCAGAAAACTTCATCCGCGTCTACCAAAAGATGCATGTGCATGCTTAAAACGCGTTTTCGCACAAATGCGTGCGCGGGTGCTAAAAATAGCAGCATCGGCATGCTTAGCACGTCGTTTGGTAGAAATCCACGTGCGCGTTCTGCAAAAAGCACCATTTGCATGCACATCTTGTGGTTTTGCAGAAAACTTCATCCGCGTCTACCAAAAGATGCATGTGCATGCTTAAAACGCGTTTTCGCACAAATGCGTGCGCGGGTGCTAAAAAGAGCAGCATCGGCATGCTTAGCACGTCGTTTGATAGACATCCACGTGCGCGTTCTGCCAAAAGCACCATTTGCATGCACATCTTGTGGTTTTTCAGAAAACTTCATCCGCGTCTACCAAAAGATGCATGTGCATGCTTAAAACGCGTTTTCGCACAAATGCGTGCGCGGGTGCTAAAAAGAGCAGCATCGGCATGCTTAGCACGTCGTTTGGTAGAAATCCACGTGCGCGTTCTGCAAAAAGCACCATTTGCATGCACATCTTGTGGTTTTGCAGAAAACTTCATCCGCGTCTACCAAAAGATGCATGTGCATGCTTAAAACGCGTTTTCGCACAAATGCGTGCGCGGGTGCTAAAAATAACAGCATCGGCATGCTTAGCACGTCGTTTGGTAGAAATCCACGTGCGCGTTCTGCAAAAAGCACCATTTGCATGCACATCTTGTGGTTTTGCAGAAAACTTCATCCGCGTCTACCAAAAGATGCATGTGCATGCTTAAAACGTGTTTTCGCACAAATGCGTGCGCGGGTGCTAAAAAGAGCAGCATCGGCATGCTTAGCACGTCGTTTGGTAGAAATCCACGTGCGCGTTCTGCTAAAAGCACCATTTGCATGCACATCTTGTGGTTTTGCAGGAAACTTCATCCGCGTCTACCAAAAGATGCATGTGCATGCTTAAAACGCGTTTTCGCACAAATCCGTGCGCGGGTGCTAAAAAGAGCAGCATCGGCATGCTTAGCACGTCGTTTGGTAGAAATCCACGTGCGCGTTCTGCAAAAAGCACCATTTGCATGCACATCTTGTGGTTTTGCAGAAAACTTCATCCGCGTCTACCAAAAGATGCATGTGCATGCTTAAAACGCGTTTTCGCACAAATCCGTGCGCGGGTGCTAAAAAGAGCAGCATCGGCATGCTTAGCACGTCGTTTGGTAGAAATCCACGTGCGCGTTGTGCCAAAAGGACCATTTGCATGCACATCTTGTGGTTTTGCAGAAAACTTCATCCGCGTCTACCAAAAGATGCATGTGCATGCTTAAAACGCGTTTTCGCACAAATCCGTGCGCGGGTGCTAAAAAGAGCAGCATCGGCATGCTTAGCACGTCGTTTGGTAGAAATCCACGTGCGCGTTCTGCAAAAAGCACCATTTGCATGCACATCTTGTGGTTTTGCAGAAAACTTCATCCGCGTCTACCAAAAGATGCATGTGCATGCTTAAAACGCGTTTTCGCACAAATGCGTGCGCGGGTGCTAAAAAGAGCAGCATCGGCATGCTTAGCACGTCGTTTGGTAGAAATCCACGAGCGCGTTCTGCAAAAAGCACCATTTGCATGCACATCTTGTGGTTTTGCAGAAAACTTCATCCGCGTCTACCAAAAGATGCATGTGCATGCTTAAAACGCGTTTTCGCACAAATGCGTGCGCGGGTGCTAAGAAGAGCAGCATCGGCATGCTTAGCACGTCGTTTGGTAGAAATCCACGTGCGCGTTCTGCCAAAAGCACCATTTGCATGCACATCTTGTGGTTTTGCAGAAAACTTCATCCGCGTCTACCAAAAGATGCATGTGCATGCTTAAAACGCGTTTTCGCACAAATCCGTGCGCGGGTGCTAAAAAGAGCAGCATCGGCATGCTTAGCACGTCGTTTGGTAGAAATCCACGTGCGCGTTCTGCAAAAAGCACCGTTTGCATGCACATCTTGTGGTTTTGCAGAAAACTTCATCCGCGTCTACCAAAAGATGCATGTGCATGCTTAAAACGCGTTTTCGCACAAATGCGTGCGCGGGTGCTAAAAAGAGCAGAATCGGCATGCTTAGCACGTCGTTTGGTAGAAATCCACGTGCGCGTTCAGCAAAAAGCACCATTTGCATGCACATCTTGTGGTTTTGCAGAAAACTTCATCCGCGTCTACCAAAAGATGCATGTGCATGCTTAAAACGCGTTTTCGCACAAATGCGTGCGCGGGTGCTAAGAAGAGCAGCATCGGCATGCTTAGCACGTCGTTTGGTAGAAATCCACGTGCGCGTTCTGCCAAAAGCACCATTTGCATGCACATCTTGTGGTTTTGCAGAAAACTTCATCCGCGTCTACCAAAAGATGCATGTGCATGCTTAAAACGCGTTTTCGCACAAATCCGTGCGCGGGTGCTAAAAAGAGCAGCATCGGCATGCCTAGCACGTCGTTTGGTAGAAATCCACGTGCGCGTTCTGCAAAAAGCACCGTTTGCATGCACATCTTGTGGTTTTGCAGAAAACTTCATCCGCGTCTACCAAAAGATGCATGTGCATGCTTAAAACGCGTTTTCGCACAAATGCGTGCGCGGGTGCTAAAAAGAGCAGCATCGGCATGCTTAGCACGTCGTTTGGTAGAAATCCACGTGCGCGTTCAGCAAAAAGCACCATTTGCATGCACATCTTGTGGTTTTGCAGAAAACTTCATCCGCGTCTACCAAAAGATGCATGTGCATGCTTAAAACGCGTTTTCGCACAAATCCGTGCGCGGGTGCTAAAAAGAGCAGCATCGGCATGCTTAGCACGTCGTTTGGTAGAAATCCACGTGCGCGTTCTGCAAAAAGCACCATTTGCGTGCACATCTTGCGGTTTTGCAGAAAACTTCATCCGCGTCTACCAAAAGATGCATGTGCATGCTTAAAACGCGTTTTCGCACAAATGCGTGCGCGGGTGCTAAAAAGAGCAGCATCGGCATGCTTAGCACGTCGTTTGGTAGAAATCCACGTGCGCGTTCTGCAAAAAGCACCATTTGCGTGCACATCTTGCGGTTTTGCAGAAAACTTCATCCGCGTCTACCAAAAGATGCATGTGCATGCTTAAAACGCGTTTTCGCACAAATGCGTGCGCTAGTGCTAAAAATAGCAGCATCGGCATGCTTAGCACGTCGTTTGGTAGAAATCCACGTGCGCGTTCTGCAAAAAGCACCATTTGCATGCACATCTTGTGGTTTTGCAGAAAACTTCATCCGCGTCTACCAAAAGATGCATGTGCATGCTTAAAACGCGTTTTCGCACAAATGCGTGCGCGGGTGCTAAAAAGAGCAGCATCGGCATGCTTAGCACGTCGTTTGATAGACATCCACGTGCGCGTTCTGCCAAAAGCACCATTTGCATGCACATCTTGTGGTTTTTCAGAAAACTTCATCCGCGTCTACCAAAAGATGCATGTGCATGCTTAAAACGCGTTTTCGCACAAATGCGTGCGCGGGTGCTAAAAAGAGCAGCATCGGCATGCTTAGCACGTCGTTTGGTAGAAATCCACGTGCGCGTTCTGCAAAAAGCACCATTTGCATGCACATCTTGTGGTTTTGCAGAAAACTTCATCCGCGTCTACCAAAAGATGCATGTGCATGCTTAAAACGCGTTTTCGCACAAATGCGTGCGCGGGTGCTAAAAATAACAGCATCGGCATGCTTAGCACGTCGTTTGGTAGAAATCCACGTGCGCGTTCTGCAAAAAGCACCATTTGCATGCACATCTTGTGGTTTTGCAGGAAACTTCATCCGCGTCTACCAAAAGATGCATGTGCATGCTTAAAACGTGTTTTCGCACAAATGCGTGCGCGGGTGCTAAAAAGAGCAGCATCGGCATGCTTAGCACGTCGTTTGGTAGAAATCCACGTGCGCGTTCTGCTAAAAGCACCATTTGCATGCACATCTTGTGGTTTTGCAGGAAACTTCATCCGCGTCTACCAAAAGATGCATGTGCATGCTTAAAACGCGTTTTCGCACAAATCCGTGCGCGGGTGCTAAAAAGAGCAGCATCGGCATGCTTAGCACGTCGTTTGGTAGAAATCCACGTGCGCGTTCTGCAAAAAGCACCATTTGCATGCACATCTTGTGGTTTTGCAGAAAACTTCATCCGCGTCTACCAAAAGATGCATGTGCATGCTTAAAACGCGTTTTCGCACAAATCCGTGCGCGGGTGCTAAAAAGAGCAGCATCGGCATGCTTAGCACGTCGTTTGGTAGAAATCCACGTGCGCGTTGTGCCAAAAGGACCATTTGCATGCACATCTTGTGGTTTTGCAGAAAACTTCATCCGCGTCTACCAAAAGATGCATGTGCATGCTTAAAACGCGTTTTCGCACAAATCCGTGCGCGGGTGCTAAAAAGAGCAGCATCGGCATGCTTAGCACGTCGTTTGGTAGAAATCCACGTGCGCGTTCTGCAAAAAGCACCATTTGCATGCACATCTTGTGGTTTTGCAGAAAACTTCATCCGCGTCTACCAAAAGATGCATGTGCATGCTTAAAACGCGTTTTCGCACAAATGCGTGCGCGGGTGCTAAAAAGAGCAGCATCGGCATGCTTTGCACGTCGTTTGGTAGAAATCCACGAGCGCGTTCTGCAAAAAGCACCATTTGCATGCACATCTTGTGGTTTTGCAGAAAACTTCATCCGCGTCTACCAAAAGATGCATGTGCATGCTTAAAACGCGTTTTCGCACAAATGCGTGCGCGGGTGCTAAAAAGAGCAGCATCGGCATGCTTAGCACGTCGTTTGATAGACATCCACGTGCGCGTTCTGCCAAAAGCACCATTTGCATGCACATCTTGTGGTTTTGCAGAAAACTTCATCCGCGTCTACCAAAAGATGCATGTGCATGCTTAAAACGCGTTTTCGCACAAATCCGTGCGCGGGTGCTAAAAAGAGCAGTATCGGCATGCTTCGCACGTCGTTTGGTAGAAATCCACGTGCGCGTTCTGCAAAAAGCACCATTTGCATGCACATCTTGTGGTTTTGCAGAAAACTTCATCCGCGTCTACCAAAAGATGCATGTGCATGCTTAAAACGCGTTTTCGCACAAATGCGTGCGCGGGTGCTAAAAAGAGCAGCATCGGCATGCTTAGCACGTTGTTTGGTAGAAATCCACGTGCGCGTTCTGCAAAAAGCACCATTTGCATGCACATCTTGTGGTTTTGCAGAAAACTTCATGCGCGTCTACCAAAAGATGCATGTGCATGCTTAAAACGCGTTTTCGCACAAATCCGTGCGCGGGTGCTAAAAAGAGCAGCATCGGCATGCTTAGCACGTCGTTTGGTAGAAATCCACGTGCGCGTTCTGCAAAAAGCACCATTTGCATGCACATCTTGTGGTTTTGCAGAAAACTTCATCCGCGTCTACCAAAAGATGCATGTGCATGCTTAAAACGCGTTTTCGCACAAATGCGTGCGCGGGTGCTAAAAAGAGCAGCATCGGCATGCTTAGCACGTCGTTTGGTAGAAATCCACGTGCGCGTTCTGCAAAAAGCACCATTTGCATGCACATCTTGTGGTTTTGCAGAAAACTTCATCCGCGTCTACCAAAAGATGCATGTGCATGCTTAAAACGCGTTTTCGCACAAATGCGTGCGCGGGTGCTAAAAAGAGCAGCATCGGCATGCTTAGCACGTCGTTTGGTAGAAATCCACGTGCGCGTTCTGCCAAAAGCACCATTTGCATGCACATCTTGTGGTTTTGCAGAAAACTTCATCCGCGTCTACCAAAAGATGCATGCCCTATTGGAAAATCCTATTTAAATTCAAACTGGGTTATACAGGTTTAAACTGGTTTTAACAGGGACCTGTTTAGCAACAAACAGGTATAAACAGGACCAGTTTACACACGAACAGGTTTGAACGGGGTCCCGTTTGGCATGCAAACAGGTATAAACTGGACCAGTTTACACACGAACAGGTCTGAACGGGGTCCCGTTTGGCATGCAAACAGGTATAAACTGGACCAGTTCACACATGAACAGGGCTGAGCGGGGTCCCGTTTGGCATGCAAGCAGGTATAGGCACGACCAGTTCAAGCAGAAATGGGTCTTAACAGGGGCCCTGTTTGCAACTAAACTGGCTTATACTGGACACAGTGGCACCATATAGGGTCGCCTGTTTGGCACAAAAGCTGGTTTATTCTGGAGCTTTGTGGCAACCATACTGGATGGTATCATGCATACGAGTTTAATGCTTGAATAGAACTGGGGAGGAACTTTTTATTGTTCGACATCCTGACAATTTAGCCCCTAGTGCTAAATTGGGGCCATTATCAAGCTCTACAGAAATTGCGTGACCACCTCGGAACATTCACAGACCAAACTGCGATATGCTAGCTGCGAATTTCAAACCGATTCCCGGTCCTGCCCAGTTGAAAAAGACACAGGAATTCCTGCTGCAACTACAGCAATTTCTGTTGTACGACAGAAGTTCCTAACGTTTCTGAAGTTGCGACAGACATTTCTGACGTTACGACAGCGATTCTGACGTCGCAACAGAAACATTCGGTCGCGACGGCCAAGAGTTCTGAAGTCGCAACAGAAGCACTTTCCGTCGCGGCCCTTTAAAATGTCAGCTTCGCATCGGTGGTGTACACTGTACTTTTTTTCTTGCGCGGTATTCAATCGTGCTTCTTTGGAGCCGGCAGTACTGATAGCACCGACACCGGCATTAAAGTCGACGTTGCCAATTGTTATAATTGTGCCGTGACGACGCGGCACTAGCAACGCCCTACCGGCCTCCTCAAAATCGGCCGCTGATCAAAATCATACCATCTGCGGGAATGGCTGCGTATCCGCTTTGTTTTATATGGTAAGATGGGGCACACAGGCCTGTGGACTTACATGTGCGGTTACACTGACACATTAGTTAATTTCCCAGAAATATTGCCCAAGCATATGCGAAGCGGGAAGGAAGTTTTGGATTGTTCCACAAAGTTGCGTGAAAAGCTGTCTCGCTCGGGTCTCATTAATCTGGTACAGCGCTTCCGTGAGAAGCCAGTATTCTGTCGAGATGAAGACTCACCCACGAGTGTTTATGTAGCTATATTGTATTGAACACACGAATTATATGCGAGCTCAAAAGTGTAAAGAGCAAGAGACAACTGTCGAAATTAGCAGTAACAACCCTCAGTGTCCCCGGTCACCGTTGTCTGTTTCTGAATTTCGTATGAAATATGGATATCGTTACAGCAAAATCGATGGTCTAGCACTCCACGATGTACCTGTCGATGGTAACAACACTTTTGCTCATCTAGAGATGCGGCAGTTGACGCGGTGAAGTGAAAGCGCATCGTAGCTTTTAAGATGCAAATATAAACAGCAACCCAGACAGCAATTTACACTCTTGACATAGCTTCAACATACGCCAGCAGTGATGTTCGGCGTGGTGCAGTGGTAAGATGCTTGTCTCGGAACCGTCAGGTCCAAAGTTCGAATCCTAGGCAAAAGGCACTTTTTTTCTACTTTTATTTTTTTATTTTATTTCGTATTAATAATTTTACATAACCTTAAAATGACCTCTGTCCATTTTTAATCAAATATTGATCAGGAACTACAGAATTTTCGACTACAGGGCGTCACACTACAGAGAACAGAACGACAGTCACAACGTCCCAAAATACGACAGACTGAAAATTTGCTGTTGTGTTTTTCATGTGGGTGAGACGTCTATACGGCGTATACGCAGATTGCTGTCCTCTCTATTAAAAGCAACGTTGCTGAAACACGTCGTACAAGACGCTGTACGACTCGCATAACATCGAAATACAACGCCGTCACCATCCATGAGATCACCGAAAGCACGGTCGCTTTCGGTGGCGGCCTACAGATGGCAGCACAGGTAGCGCCGGTAAAGTTACAGGTGATATTATTTTGCCGTCCTCAGTTGTCGCCACATGTGAGTGCTTGCTGCATTGACGCCGTCCGATGTAGTTGTTTAATCGTGTGTACGCTGTGCCGAGAGAAATTGTGGTGCATTTTGTATGCATTGAGAATCACAAAACCCCTGGGACCGCGTAATGTAGCCCGCAGTATCCTTCGTGTGGTGCGCCGATGTCGAAGATATGACCCTTCGCGCTTCCTTTGTTCCGGGCTCATGAACAGTATCTCCTCCTCTGGCACTGTCGCATCGTATCGCGCTGTACGGAAGAATTTGGTGAAAGTTGTGCTCTTACGTCCTGTAGTTGATCCGCAATTCAACAGTGTGTGCGCCGAAAGGACCGTTGGTGCAGTCGATGCCGCGGCACCTGTGACGCTAAAAGGAGCGTTTTCCGAGTACGCCTAGAAAGGTAAGTCCGGCGCTTGCGCGCATTCCTCCTGTCTATGGTTCGTGAAGTGTGCGTTGTTGTACGTATCGCAAGATCCGTACAACAACCGGATCCGGATTTGTAAAGCAGCAAGAATTATAAATGTGCTTTTCAAATGGTTGTTCTTCATGTCGCAGTGCACATTTAGCAAAAAGTTCCATGGATATTGCCCTAAAACGTATTCATGTTACCAACAGCTCTATCTGTGGTTTATTTACTTTCACCTATGAAGCACGCTAGCGCGGGTGGTGCTTTGATCTAAATGGGCACAAAAATTCAAGCAAAGAAAGTTACTGTTTGTGTACATAATTTTTCATTAAGAAATGGTATAGTCATTTCTAGAAGTAGTACGTCGATGTGTCGTCGTCACAGCTAACAGCTGCGCGAGATAGCACCCGATTTCTTCGTCGACGCATGGCCAGATTTTTAGCTTGTATGGAAATTCTTCTGTTTATAGTGTGTCGTCAGATGACGTGTATTAGTGTCCTGTGTGTTTTCGTGTACTTGTAAAGGATTCCGATCTAGCAGAGAAGCCGAAATTACATAAGCAATGTTTCTTTTTAATCGAAAAATCTTTCTCTTTTCTGTATTGTCTCTCCAGAAATGAGGTGGTCTGTTGTAATTTTAAGCGCATCGTCCTTTGGGAGCAGTGCTTTGTTGCGCCGCATAGACAAGTTAGGTTTTGGAACGCTTTTCATGTCCTAAGGAATTTTTTGATAGTACAATTCACATTTCACGTTATACAGCTGTACGTTTGTGTGAACCTTTTCATAGTAGATTCATGTTCTCTACAATTCGATTTACGTGTTATTTAACCGCCTGTGATGTTACAATCAGATATTTGCACAACCAGTTGCAGCTTCATGTAACTGGTTGTATGAGACTTTTTTCAAAATATGACGTGATCTTTTTATATCACAAGTTTGCAGTTTCAGCAGGGATTACAATAAATAAGTATTTATTATTGTTTAGGGATGGCAAGATTTTGTGAACCAGAGGCACCTCCACATATGCACCTGCGGCACTTCTGCAGCCTCAACAGCACGGAAAAGTACCTGATGTGCATGCTGTGACAAGGTGTGTGCAAAGCAGTTGCTGCCACTTACAAGAGCTGCAGATTTTGTTGGTATCATCCATGTTTGGAAACTCCTGAATTTTTCGTGGGTTTACAAATGTGGGCTCATTTTACAATTTTATTAATGTCATTTTAGAAAGACAATGAAGTTGTGTTGGTTAAGATGTTTTAAAGCTGTTGAGAGATTGACGGTATGACATTGTTAAAATGCATGTAAAAAATTAATTATAATGGTACTTGTACTGCTTCATTATTAGCGATGCAATATCTCTAACGAGAACATCAGAGGGGCACGTGCTTTTAGGAAGTTTAGTCAGATAAATTCCTGAAGCAGCGTAAAGCTCTGTAATCTAAAAAAAAATGTTGTCAGTTACTGGTTTCAAGTTCGCTGCTGCTTTTCGTGCTGCACGACAAGTTAAATAATGGTTGATAATGTGTGTGTGACGTAATAGTTCTGCGCAAACACACGAGGTGGAGAGAAGTAATTAATAAAGGGAAAATCAGACATCCACCCGCTCGTACCATTTGCAACAAAGGAAACCTGTATGTGTTCCTCAAAAGGAAAGCCGCACAGTTGAAGAAAAATTCGTCCTGGTCCGGGACTCGAACCCGGGACTACCGCCTTTCCGAGGCAGCCACTCTACCATCTGAGATAACCAGCTGGCTAGCACATGGCAGGGCGAAGTCGAATTACTTGACAACGCGAAGCAAAAGCAAGGGTTTGACATAATATTTTTTTCTCCTTTATTAATTACTTCTCTACACCTTGCGCATTTCCGCAGAACTATTACGTCAGACCCTTGCCTTTGCTTCATGTTGTCGACAAATTCGACTTGGCCCGGCCATCTGCTAGCCGCCTGGTTATCTTAGATGGTAAAGCGGCTGTCCCGGAAAGGCGGTGGTCCCGGGTTTGAGTCCCAGACCTGGACGGTTTCTTTTTTTCAATTGTGAGGCTTTCCTTTCGAGGAATCCGTACGGGTTTCTTTTGTAGCAATTGCTACGAGCGGGTAGATGTGCAATTTTCCCTTTATTAATAATGTGTGTGTGTATGCAACAATGGGGGTGCTGAGAGCAAGCTTTAAAATAATGTGTGCTATGTCCCCAACAAAGAATTTAGTGTCTGCAGCATTTTTACAAAATATTATGTTCACAGGTTGGCAGGTATGACATAATGTACAACAATAATGTAAAACACTTTTGCTGTAGACGCATTTTCATAACGTCCATTTTCTGTCTACTTGAATCGTATATTTAGAATTTGGCCCACCTTCAGTTTGATCAAGTTACATAGGTAGCCCCCTCTGAGTTAAATATAATTAGGAGCTATTGTAGATATGCATGATATACCTACTCACTGTATTGTGACAGATATTTTTAGGGACTGTGTTGTGAGGCATGCTTTACCTGTATGTCTTGCTGCAGCTTGCCCGACAAAAGCATAAATGCTTTGCCCACCTTTATTATTATGCTTTCATGTAGACTTCTAACATCTGTGCCCACATAGACTCCATGTTGTTAATTACATTTTTCTAAGTATTCACTGTTGTGCATTACATTATTGTGTTACATTACTGTGCATTACATGTTTTTCTTTGTTTTATTTTGGAGGGGGTATTCATTTCTATAATAGTACAGAGAATAGGAGTTCAAAACAAAAAGCCACGAAAGGTGGCTTAAAAGTGTATGAAGCTTGGAATTCTACATTCCATCCCCTAAAGCGCTACCAGTAGTAAAAGATTCCTAATTGTCTTTTTTAGAAGCTAGCTGCCAGATACATAGTCCCATTAGGAGAGTATGTTATTTTTTCTTCTTTGGTCTGACTTGTTTTGTTGAATGTTCTCCTTGTTCAGAATTTGTTTTCTTGCCACCTCATGCAATACTCCAACTGGAGCCTATGAGCTATGTGTATAATAAATAAGTAAATTCCTAAAGCATGCAACAAACCATGCAGCATAGCATTTAAATGTTGCCAGTTTATAATGCTTCTTGAGTGCAGCGCATCATGGAGCTTGAGGCTGATCTCTTCAGATGTAAAACAAATTGCAGGGTATGAAAATGTGGTCCTACAAACTGCTGGTTACGCATGTCAGTCAGCCTGTTGCAGTGGTCACAAGTGAGAATGTAACCAGAAGCTGGGCGTGCTCGGCCATTTTGCATATGGCACAGGATAAAGCTTCACCTCTGCCATTGCTTCTCTTATAATAATGGCCTCCGAGTATACATGCCGAGTTATGCTTCTGGGGACACCTATTAGTTAACCTTATCAGGTAATACCATTAGCCTTATGGGTTCTATAATGTTGCAGTGCCTGCAGGATGGCCAGCATTACAACACATTAAAATTATTGTACAAGTCATGCAATGGTATCGGGATTGGCCCACCAAGTGACAACCTTTAATTACACTATACCTGGGATCAGCTCACTCAGTCAGGGAGACATCCATGCATAAGGGGAGGGGTATGGCAAATAGAGGGCGTTCGATTAATCTTTCTCACATAGATAGCTGATACATATAATCTTTCTTAAATTGGATGCTTTGTTGCTCAAAGTGAAGTTACTTATGGGCATAATGTCAGCATTTCGATCCTATTTATGCTTAACGAAAGTTGCTTTGTTCAGTGTCACTTTTTATATTGTTTCGCTTGTGATTCTAAGCTCACTTGTTTTATAGCTGCTGTAGGTATGGCTGGACCTGGAGAAGAAGTGTAAGCAGACCATGCTATGTTGCTGATCTGCGCTGATCTCCACATCCAAGTTGGTCCCGCGACAGTTGGGCACCATTGTGCCTTGCTTCATTTACAAGGTGATATAATATGGTGAGCTTGTACTTCAATATCGGTATTGAAAATTATGTTAAGGAAAAAAGACAAGGATTGGTCTTTATGATAGATACACTCATGTTCTTTCTTTAAGGTGTTCTTTTGACACTGTTCTGCATGGACAAATTTTTAGAGAATTATAACAGTCCTTTATTGCAAAGTGCCATGGCGCTAGTTTATGCGTTAAACTAGCACTCTTTCACCAAAAAAAGCCTTATTTAGCACACAATTCACAAGGAAAGAAAGGAGGCAACAGGACAGAGTGCTACTAACAGTTCAGTATTATTGCTCGCACAGTGATATTGTGCAAAAGGTGAAAGGGGGAGAATAGATCTGAATACATGCTGTTCGCACAGAAACATGGTGAGCGTGACACTTGTTTTACAAAGATAAGAAGCAGTCTCACTGTCTAGTAATTCTCTGCATGCGGAGCTAGCGCTAGGTTCCTCGTCATACATATAAGAAAAGCCTCAGATATCTCTCCAGCGCTTTTGTCTTTATATTTTGTCACGATCAAGCAGCTTTCAAACATAGGTGCATGTGCGCCGAGAGCAGTGCACTACCACTGCTAACTGACCCATGCATCAAGTTTGCTTGGTCATGCTGCCAGTCATTTATACATTGACCGGTTTATCCGATGTAGCCTCTACTGCACGAAATGGTATGTGATAGATACTGCACCTGTGTACTGTACGTGCTTTGTTACATGATTTTTTTTTTCAGAGATAGTGATGCAGGCCTTTTCATTATTTACATGCCTACACAACAAACCAAGCCAGCATGAGGCAACTGTTCTCGGCACGAAACAAACTTGATTCGTTAGTTTTCGTTCATTGGTGCGATCACACTAAGGCAGACAAGCTTGTAGGCTGTGCTTCTGCAATTTGTACAGCACACTGACAGCACTGCTGTGGGCCTCATCTGTGGGCTGACATATGGCACCTTCTACAGCGCAGACCACTTGTGTTGGGCGAGGCACCAATGTTGGCGTTTGTTCCCTTGTGCAAAACAGCAGTCCTAGGTTTTGAGTAGTTGTAGGAAGACAAGGTAAACACAACTTCCATGGCTTGAGTGGGCTCATTTCTCTTGGGGCATCTAGCTTTTTTTCTTGCAACTGTGCAGAGGTGCTTCCCTAGAGTCTGTGTGAAAATGGCATAGAGTTGTGCATTCGGGAACTCCTGAACAATGATCTGCTATAGTTAGGGCTTTGCGAAAATGCACTGTCTAGCAATTGGTAGAAGGTGCATTATTCAGCCACTGATTTCCTGTTGGCATGCTTGCACTCGTGCTGTCAGTAATTTCTTGGCTTGCCGAATTATCTTGAGGCCCCACGCTGATGATGCTACCGATGTCGTCATGTGCAGACTTTTCAGGATGAGGTTTTTTGCTTTGCAAATGTTGTTGAAAGGTAGGTGGTGCTTACAGGTAGCTATTCTAGATATTAGTGGAATGAATTGGCCCATCTTGCTTCATCAAACATCGTCACGCCGACATCAGTTGCACAAACAAAAAACCTGGCCTACTCGCAGCGTCGTGCACGAAGAAACAAACAAATCAGCTGCTGGATTGTCTTGACATGGCATACTAAGCTGAGACCGGAACTGCTGTAGCTACAAACCAGGCAGAGACGATGATGATGAGCAGGGATTTGCAGTAGCGCCACTTC
This sequence comes from Dermacentor andersoni, assembly GCF_023375885.2. Taxonomy (NCBI): domain Eukaryota; kingdom Metazoa; phylum Arthropoda; class Arachnida; order Ixodida; family Ixodidae; genus Dermacentor; species Dermacentor andersoni. The sequence continues at coordinate 42,853 of NW_027314845.1, read as the reverse complement.
GTGGGGCAGCAAGGAGGCTCCGTTCAAAACAAAAATGTCGTTCAGCAAGTAGAACCATGCAACGGTCAGAGTCGGTGCATGGTGCTCTCGATCAAGTTGGCTCAAGGAGTGTCCGAAAAATCAGACGAGAGGTTGCAAGGCGACCGAACTTTCGGAAGTTGTTATACATTATGGTCCATGGGGAGAATGGCGGTGCCGTGAAGCAGACCGAGTAATCAAGTCCGAATTTTTGGAGTCCGGAAAATCAGTCGGCGACTGTACCTATACCTATGTGTCTATGTATACCTAGGTGCAGCAGTGTTTGCTATGATCTGTGCAAGAATTGCTGTTGCCCGTAGATGCCCAACATGTCGGGTGTCAAGTTGTTAAATACCTTGCAAAAGTGATCTACGGAAAAATACCGCTTCTGCTATATTTCGCTTTTGCAAGAAATTTTGCGGCTGCTGGCACCTACCTTAAAAGGCTTTGTATGGTCTTCGCATGGCCAGGGCCTTCTACTTTTGTGAGTTTGCTTATCTCGAAATTTACCCCGGTTTTTATAACTTCAAGTTGGCGGGATCCCTAGTCTCCTTTAACGTGTACCCAATAGACCTTACATAGGGGTTTTGGCATTTCCCTGCCATCTAAATGCAGCCATTGTGGCCGGGATTCAATCCCACGCCCTCTGCCTGAGCAGCGCAATGTCAAAGCCAGTACACTACGGTATTTTGCTGGCAGAAGGGTTTAGTTTCTGAATAATTTATTATCTCAACCTGTCGGTGTTGTTTTTAAAGGTATTTCATGTTTGTATTCTGTTGCTTCAATACTAGTAATTATTGCTAATCAAACGATGTGTCCATCTTTTTCCTATAACACTTGCTTCAATCGCCTGCTAATTATGACAGCTTATTCTCCCACAGTACTCCATGTTCCCTTGAAACATAGGCATTGCATGAAACCACATATTTTTCAATAAGATTTATTCATTATCTCCTATGACCGGAATGCTGAACCTTTCTTATCTGTGGGAACATAGGTGAATTTGCCTATGTGCCAACCTGTTGCATGAGTCAAGATAAATTATTGGCTTTACTTTTTCAGGTGCCCTGCTCGCTCTCACCCAAGCAACCCACTCCAGCGGTCTTCTCTCGGCAGACTGGATGCATCGAAATACCGTTAGAAGGTCCAATAAATAGTGCTTGGGACATTTATGACATGCTTTTTTTTAAGCCGGATGACTTCAGGCTTAATGAAAGCTCAAGTTGGTGTACAGAAATACCTACGTAAAGTATACTTGTCTTTTTCACTTACAAGTACATGCCAATACTTTGCCTGACATTTTTCACCCCAAAATTACGCTTTACTGTGGATTTGTGAACAAACCATTACAACAAAAAGCACTGCATTAAAACGAGTACAAGTAATCGAACAAATACTAAATCTGCAAGAATTACATTTGCATACTAGTAGTAAATATGAAAATGAGGTACAGTCTTCTTCAGGGTGCATTTTCTTGTAGGTCATACATAGAGAACGTACTCGTGGGTCATACAAAACTTGTTCATGATGTATCACATCAGTGTTGGTAGTGCTAATCAATTTATGCCGAAAATTGTGTTTATCTTCGTATCAAGCAATGTACCAGGCAAACCTACATGTGAAAGTGGCATTCTTGTTGCAAACATAATGCAGATCTACTTCTCTTCAATGCTGATCGCAAATACACAAATGTACAAAATAGGTTTAAGAGTAAATTATATTAAGCAACATCAATCCATTCTGAAAGGACCAGGTATGAAAGCAGCAAAATATAGGTCTGAACAGGGGCAAACAGGTCTGGGTTAGATAGGACGGGATTAAACGGGTCAGGATTAAACAGGATTTAAACGGGTCAGGATCAAACAGGATTTAAACGGGTCAGGTTTAAACAGGATTTAAACGGGTCAGGTTTAAACAGGAATAAACAGGATTTAAACAGGTCAGGACTGAACAGGATCAAACGGGGTCCCGTTCCATAACCCTATTTGATGAAACCCGTTTGAAAACAAATAGGATTTTCTAGTAGGGTGTGCATGCTTAAAACGCGTTTTCGCACAAATGCGTGCGCGGGTGCTAAAAATAGCAGCATCGGCATGCTTAGCACGTCGTTTGGTAGAAATCCACGTGCGCGTTCTGCAAAAAGCACCATTTGCATGCACATCTCGTGGTTTTGCAGAAAACTTCATCCGCGTCTACCAAAAGATGCATGTGCATGCTTAAAACGCGTTTTCGCACAAATGCGTGTGCGGGTGCTAAAAAGAGCAGCATCGGCATGCTTAGCACGTCGTTTGATAGAAATCCACGTGCGCGTTCTGCCAAAAGCACCATTTGCATGCACATCTTGTGGTTTTGCAGAAAACTTCATCCGCGTCTACCAAAAGATGCATGTGCATGCTTAAAACGCGTTTTCGCACAAATCCGTGCGCGGGTGCTAAAAAGAGCAGCATCGGCATGCTTAGCACGTCGTTTGGTAGAAATCCACGTGCGCGTTCTGCAAAAAGCACCATTTGCATGCACATCTTGTGGTTTTGCAGAAAACTTCATCCGCGTCTACCAAAAGATGCATGTGCATGCTTAAAACGCGTTTTCGCACAAATGCGTGCGCGGGTGCTAAAAAGAGCAGCATCGGCATGCTTAGCACGTCGTTTGGTAGAAATCCACGTGCGCGTTCTGCCAAAAGCACCATTTGCATGCACATCTTGTGGTTTTGCAGAAAACTTCATCCGCGTCTACCAAAAGATGCATGTGCATGTTTAAAACGCGTTTTCGCACAAATGCGTGCGCGGGTGCTAAAAAGAGCAGCATCGGCATGCTTAGCACGTCGTTTGGTAGAAATCCACGTGCGCGTTCTGCCAAAAGCACCATTTGCATGCACATCTTGTGGTTTTGCAGAAAACTTCATCCGCGTCTACCAAAAGATGCATGTGCATGCTTAAAACGCGTTTTCGCACAAATCCGTGCGCGGGTACAAAAAAGAGCAGCATCGGCATGCTTAGCACGTCGTTTGATAGAAATCCACGTGCGCGTTCTGCCAAAAGCACCATTTGCATGCACATCTTGTGGTTTTGCAGAAAACTTCATCCGCGTCTACCAAAAGATGCATGTGCATGCTTAAAACGCGTTTTCGCACAAATCCGTGCGCGGGTGCTAAAAAGAGCAGCATCGGCATGCTTAGCACGTCGTTTGGTAGAAATCCACGTGCGCGTTCTGCAAAAAGCACCATTTGCATGCACATCTTGTGGTTTTGCAGAAAACTTCATCCGCGTCTACCAAAAGATGCATGTGCATGCTTAAAACGCGTTTTCGCACAAATGCGTGCGCGGGTGCTAAAAAGAGCAGCATCGGCATGCTTAGCACGTCGTTTGGTAGAAATCCACGTGCGCGTTCTGCCAAAAGCACCATTTGCATGCACATCTTGTGGTTTTGCAGAAAACTTCATCCGCGTCTACCAAAAGATGCATGTGCATGTTTAAAACGCGTTTTCGCACAAATGCGTGCGCGGGTGCTAAAAAGAGCAGCATCGGCATGCTTAGCACGTCGTTTGGTAGAAATCCACGTGCGCGTTCTGCCAAAAGCACCATTTGCATGCACATCTTGTGGTTTTGCAGAAAACTTCATCCGCGTCTACCAAAAGATGCATGTGCATGCTTAAAACGCGTTTTCGCACAAATCCGTGCGCGGGTACAAAAAAGAGCAGCATCGGCATGCTTAGCACGTCGTTTGGTAGAAATCCACGTGCGCGTTCTGCAAAAAGCACCATTTGCATGCACATCTTGTGGTTTTGCAGAAAACTTCATCCGCGTCTACCAAAAGATGCATGTGCATGCTTAAAACGCGTTTTCGCACAAATGCGTGCGCGGGTGCTAAAAAGAGCAGCATCGGCATGCTTAGCACGTCGTTTGGTAGAAATCCACGAGCGCGTTCTGCAAAAAGCACCATTTGCATGCACATCTTGTGGTTTTGCAGAAAACTTCATCCGCGTCTACCAAAAGATGCATGTGCATGCTTAAAACGCGTTTTCGCACAAATCCGTGCGCGGGTGCTAAAAAGAGCAGCATCGGCATGCTTAGCACGTCGTTTGGTAGAAATCCACGTGCGCGTTCTGCAAAAAGCACCATTTGCATGCACATCTTGTGGTTTTGCAGAAAACTTCATCCGCGTCTACCAAAAGATGCATGTGCATGCTTAAAACGCGTTTTCGCACAAATGCGTGCGCGGGTGCTAAAAAGAGCAGCATCGGCATGCTTAGCACGTCGTTTGGTAGAAATCCACGAGCGCGTTCTGCAAAAAGCACCATTTGCATGCACATCTTGTGGTTTTGCAGAAAACTTCATCCGCGTCTACCAAAAGATGCATGTGCATGCTTAAAACGCGTTTTCGCACAAATGCGTGCGCGGGTGCTAAGAAGAGCAGCATCGGCATGCTTAGCACGTCGTTTGGTAGAAATCCACGTGCGCGTTCTGCCAAAAGCACCATTTGCATGCACATCTTGTGGTTTTGCAGAAAACTTCATCCGCGTCTACCAAAAGATGCATGTGCATGCTTAAAACGCGTTTTCGCACAAATCCGTGCGCGGGTGCTAAAAAGAGCAGCATCGGCATGCTTAGCACGTCGTTTGGTAGAAATCCACGTGCGCGTTCTGCAAAAAGCACCATTTGCATGCACATCTTGTGGTTTTGCAGAAAACTTCATCCGCGTCTACCAAAAGATGCATGTGCATGCTTAAAACGCGTTTTCGCACAAATGCGTGCGCGAGTGCTAAAAAGAGCAGCATCGGCATGCTTAGCACGTCGTTTGGTAGAAATCCACGTGCGCGTTCTGCAAAAAGCACCATTTGCATGCACATCTTGTGGTTTTGCAGAAAACTTCATCCGCGTCTACCAAAAGATGCATGTGATTGCTTAAAACGCGTTTTCGCACAAATCCGTGCGCGGGTGCTAAAAAGAGCAGCATCGGCATGCTTAGCACGTCGTTTGGTAGAAATCCACGTGCGCGTTCTGCAAAAAGCACCATTTGCATGCACATCTTGTGGTTTTGCAGAAAACTTCATCCGCGTCTACCAAAAGATGCATGTGCATGCTTAAAACGCGTTTTCGCACAAATGCGTGCGCGGGTGCTAAAAAGAGCAGCATCGGCATGCTTAGCACGTCGTTTGGTAGAAATCCACGTGCGCGTTCTGCAAAAAGCACCATTTGCATGCACATCTTGTGGTTTTGCAGAAAACTTCATCCGCGTCTACCAAAAGATGGATGTGCATGCTTAAAACGCGTTTTCGCACAAATGCGTGCGCGGGTGCTAAAAATAGCAGCATCGGCATGCTTAGCACGTCGTTTGGTAGAAACCCACGTGCGCGTTCTGCAAAAAGCACCATTTGCATGCACATCTTGTGGTTTTGCAGAAAACTTCATCCGCGTCTACCAAAAGATGCATGTGCATGCTTAAAACGCGTTTTCGCACAAATGCGTGCGTGGGTGCTAAAAAGAGCAGCATCGGCATGCTTAGCACGTCGTTTGATAGACATCCACGTGCGCGTTCTGCCAAAAGCACCATTTGCATGCACATCGTGTGGTTTTGCAGAAAACTTCATCCGCGTCTACCAAAAGATGCATGTGCATGCTTAAAACGCGTTTTCGCACAAATCCGTGCGCGGGTGCTAAAAAGAGCAGCATCGGCATGCTTAGCACGTCGTTTGGTAGAAATCCACGTGCGCGTTCTGCAAAAAGCACCATTTGCATGCACATATTGTGGTTTTGCAGAAAACTTCATCCGCGTCTACCAAAAGATGCATGTGCATGCTTAAAACGCGTTTTCGCACAAATGCGTGCGCGGGTGCTAAAAAGAGCAGCATCGGCATGCTTAGCACGTTGTTTGGTAGAAATCCACGTGCGCGTTCTGCAAAAAGCACCATTTGCATGCACATCTTGTGGTTTTGCAGAAAACTTCATCCGCGTCTACCAAAAGATGCATGTGCATGCTTAAAACGCGTTTTCGCACAAATGCGTGCGCGGGTGCTAAAAAGAGCAGCATCGGCATGCTTAGCACGTCGTTTGGTAGAAATCCACGTGCGCGTTCTGCAAAAAGCACCATTTGCATGCACATCTTGTGGTTTTGCAGAAAACTTCATCCGCGTCTACCAAAAGATGCATGTGCATGCTTAAAACGCGTTTTCGCACAAATGCGTGCGCGGGTGCTAAAAATAGCAGCATCGGCATGCTTAGCACGTCGTTTGGTAGAAATCCACGTGCGCGTTCTGCAAAAAGCACCATTTGCATGCACATCTTGTGGTTTTGCAGAAAACTTTATCCGCGTCTACCAAAAGATGCATGTGCATGCTTAAAACGCGTTTTCGCACAAATCCGTGCGCGGGTGCTAAAAAGAGCAGCATCGGCAAGCTTAGCACATCGTTTGGTAGAAATCCACGTGCGCGTTCTGCAAAAAGCACCATTTGCATGCACATCTTGTGGTTTTGCAGAAAACTTCATCCGCGTCTACCAAAAGATGCATGTGCATGCTTAAAACGCGTTTTCGCACAAATGCGTGCGCGGGTGCTAAAAAGAGCAGCATCGGCATGCTTAGCACGTCGTTTGGTAGAAATCCACGTGCGCGTTCTGCAAAAAGCACCATTTGCATGCACATCTTGTGGTTTTGCAGAAAACTTCATCCGCGTCTACCAAAAGATGCATGTGCATGCTTAAAACGCGTTTTCGCACAAATGCGTGCGCGGGTGCTAAAAAGAGCAGCATCGGCATGCTTAGCACGTCGTTTGGTAGAAATCCACGTGCGCGTTCTGCAAAAAGCACCATTTGCATGCACATCTTGTGGTTTTGCAGAAAACTTCATCCGCGTCTACCAAACGATGCATGTGCATGCTTAAAACGCGCTTTCACACAAATGCGTGCGCGGGTGCTAAAAAGAGCAGCATCGGCATGCTTAGCACGTCGTTTGGTAGAAATCCACGTGCGCGTTCTGCAAAAAGCACGATTTGCATGCACATCTTGTGGTTTTGCAGAAAACTTCATCCGCGTCTACCAAAAGATGCATGTGCATGCTTAAAACGCGTTTTCGCACAAATGCGTGCGCGGGTGCTAAAAATAGCAGCATCGGCATGCTTAGCACGTCGTTTGGTAGAAATCCACGTGCGCGTTCTGCAAAAAGCACCATTTGCATGCACATCTTGTGGTTTTGCAGAAAACTACATCCGCGTCTACCAAAAGATGCATGTGCATGCTTAAAACGCGTTTTCGCACAAATGCGTGCGCGGGTGCTAAAAAGAGCAGCATCGGCATGCTTAGCACGTCGTTTGGTAGAAATCCACGTGCGCGTTCTGCCAAAAGCACCATTTGCATGCACATCTTGTGGTTTTGCAGAAAACTTCATCCGCGTCTACCAAAAGATGCATGTGCATGCTTAAAACGCGTTTTCGCACAAATGCGTGCGCGGGTGCTAAAAAGAGCAGCATCGGCATGCTTAGCACGTCGTTTGGTAGAAATCCACGTGCGCGTTCTGCAAAAAGCACCATTTGCATGCACATATTGTGGTTTTGCAGAAAACTTCATCCGCGTCTACCAAAAGATGCATGTGCATGCTTAAAACGCGTTTTCGCACAAATGCGTGCGCGGGTGCTAAAAAGAGCAGCATCGGCATGCTTAGCACGTTGTTTGGTAGAAATCCACGTGCGCGTTCTGCAAAAAGCACCATTTGCATGCACATCTTGTGGTTTCGCAGAAAACTTCATCCGCGTCTACCAAAAGATGCATGTGCATGCTTAAAACGCGTTTTCGCACAAATGCGTGCGCGGGTGCTAAAAAGAGCAGCATCGGCATGCTTAGCACGTCGTTTGGTAGAAATCCACGTGCGCGTTCTGCAAAAAGCACCATTTGCATGCACATCTTGTGGTTTTGCAGAAAACTTCATCCGCGTCTACCAAACGATGCATGTGCATGCTTAAAACGCGCTTTCACACAAATGCGTGCGCGGGTGCTAAAAAGAGCAGCATCGGCATGCTTAGCACGTCGTTTGGTAGAAATCCACGTGCGCGTTCTGCAAAAAGCACGATTTGCATGCACATCTTGTGGTTTTGCAGAAAACTTCATCCGCGTCTACCAAAAGATGCATGTGCATGCTTAAAACGCGTTTTCGCACAAATGCGTGCGCGGGTGCTAAAAATAGCAGCATCGGCATGCTTAGCACGTCGTTTGGTAGAAATCCACGTGCGCGTTCTGCAAAAAGCACCATTTGCATGCACATCTTGTGGTTTTGCAGAAAACTACATCCGCGTCTACCAAAAGATGCATGTGCATGCTTAAAACGCGTTTTCGCACAAATGCGTGCGCGGGTGCTAAAAAGAGCAGCATCGGCATGCTTAGCACGTCGTTTGGTAGAAATCCACGTGCGCGTTCTGCCAAAAGCACCATTTGCATGCACATCTTGTGGTTTTGCAGAAAACTTCATCCGCGTCTACCAAAAGATGCATGTGCATGCTTAAAACGCGTTTTCGCACAAATGCGTGCGCGGGTGCTAAAAAGAGCAGCATCGGCATGCTTAGCACGTCGTTTGGTAGAAATCCACGTGCGCGTTCTGCAAAAAGCACCATTTGCATGCACATATTGTGGTTTTGCAGAAAACTTCATCCGCGTCTACCAAAAGATGCATGTGCATGCTTAAAACGCGTTTTCGCACAAATGCGTGCGCGGGTGCTAAAAAGAGCAGCATCGGCATGCTTAGCACGTTGTTTGGTAGAAATCCACGTGCGCGTTCTGCAAAAAGCACCATTTGCATGCACATCTTGTGGTTTTGCAGAAAACTTCATCCGCGTCTACCAAAAGATGCATGTGCATGCTTAAAACGCGTTTTCGCACAAATGCGTGCGCGGGTGCTAAAAAGAGCAGCATCGGCATGCTTAGCACGTCGTTTGGTAGAAATCCACGTGCGCGTTCTGCAAAAAGCACCATTTGCATGCGCATCTTGTGGTTTTGCAGAAAACTTCATCCGCGTCTACCAAAAGATGCATGTGCATGCTTAAAACGCGTTTTCGCACAAATGCGTGCGCGGGTGCTAAAAAGAGCAGCATCGGCATGCTTAGCACGTCGTTTGGTAGAAATCCACGTGCGCGTTCTGCAAAAAGCACCATTTGCATGCACATCTTGTGGTTTTGCAGAAAACTTCATCCGCGTCTACCAAAAGATGCATGTGCATGCTTAAAACGCGTTTTCGCACAAATGCGTGCGCGGGTGCTAAAAATAGCAGCATCGGCATGCTTAGCACGTCGTTTGGTAGAAATCCACGTGCGCGTTCTGCAAAAAGCACCATTTGCATGCACATCTTGTGGTTTTGCAGAAAACTTTATCCGCGTCTACCAAAAGATGCATGTGCATGCTTAAAACGCGTTTTCGCACAAATCCGTGCGCGGGTGCTAAAAAGAGCAGCATCGGCAAGCTTAGCACATCGTTTGGTAGAAATCCACGTGCGCGTTCTGCAAAAAGCACCATTTGCATGCACATCTTGTGGTTTTGCAGAAAACTTCATCCGCGTCTACCAAAAGATGCATGTGCATGCTTAAAACGCGTTTTCGCACAAATGCGTGCGCGGGTGCTAAAAAGAGCAGCATCGGCATGCTTAGCACGTCGTTTGGTAGAAATCCACGTGCGCGTTCTGCAAAAAGCACCATTTGCATGCACATCTTGTGGTTTTGCAGAAAACTTCATCCGCGTCTACCAAAAGATGCATGTGCATGCTTAAAACGCGTTTTCGCACAAATGCGTGCGCGGGTGCTAAAAAGAGCAGCATCGGCATGCTTAGCACGTCGTTTGGTAGAAATCCACGTGCGCGTTCTGCAAAAAGCACCATTTGCATGCACATCTTGTGGTTTTGCAGAAAACTTCATCCGCGTCTACCAAACGATGCATGTGCATGCTTAAAACGCGCTTTCACACAAATGCGTGCGCGGGTGCTAAAAAGAGCAGCATCGGCATGCTTAGCACGTCGTTTGGTAGAAATCCACGTGCGCGTTCTGCAAAAAGCACCATTTGCATGCACATCTTGTGGTTTTGCAGAAAACTTCATCCGCGTCTACCAAAAGATGCATGTGCATGCTTAAAACGCGTTTTCGCACAAATGCGTGCGCGGGTCCTAAAAAGAGCAGCATCGGCATGCTTAGCACGTCGTTTGGTAGAAATCCACGTGCGCGTTCTGCAAAAAGCACCATTTACATGCACATCTTGTGGTTTTGCAGAAAACTTCATCCGCGTCTACCAAAAGATGCATGTGCATGCTTAAAACGCGTTTTCGCACAAATGCGTGCGCGGGTGCTAAAAAGAGCAGCATCGGCATGCTTAGCACGTCGTTTGGTAGAAATCCACGTGCGCGTTCTGCCAAAAGCACCATTTGCATGCACATCTTGTGGTTTTGCAGAAAACTTCATCCGCGTCTACCAAAAGATGCATGTGCATGCTTAAAACGCGTTTTCGCACAAATCCGTGCGCGGGTGCTAAAAAGAGCAGCATCGGCATGCTTAGCACGTCGTTTGGTAGAAATCCACGTGCGCGTTCTGCAAAAAGCACCATTTGCATGCACATCTTGTGGTTTTGCAGAAAACTTCATCCGCGTCTACCAAAAGATGCATGTGCATGCTTAAAACGCGTTTTCGCACAAATGCGTGCGCGGGTGCTAAAAAGAGCAGCATCGGCATGCTTAGCACGTCGTTTGGTAGAAATCCACGTGCGCGTTCTGCAAAAAGCACCATTTGCATGCACATCTTGTGGTTTTGCAGAAAACTTCATCCGCGTCTACCAAAAGATGCATGTGCATGCTTAAAACGCGTTTTCGCACAAATGCGTGCGCGGGTGCTAAAAAGCAGCATCGGCATGCTTAGCACGTCGTTTGGTAGAAATCCACGTGCGCGTTCTGCAAAAAGCACCATTTGCATGCACATTTTGTGGTTTTGCAGAAAACTTCATCCGCGTCTACCAAAAGATGCATGTGCATGCTTAAAACGTGTTTTCGCACAAATGCGTGCGCGGGTGCTAAAAATAGCAGCATCGGCATGCTTAGCACATCGTTTGGTAGAAATCCACGTGCGCGTTCTGCAAAAAGCACCATTTGCATGCACATCTTGTGGTTTTGCAGAAAACTTCATCCGCGTCTACCAAAAGATGCATGTGCATGCTTAAAACGCGTTTTCGCACAAATGCGTGCGCGGGTGCTAAAAATAGCAGCATCGGCATGCTTAGCACGTCGTTTGGTAGAAATCCACGTGCGCGTTCTGCAAAAAGCACCATTTGCATGCACATCTTGTGGTTTTGCAGAAAACTTCATCCGCGTCTACCAAAAGATGCATGTGCATGCTTAAAACGCGTTTTCGCACAAATGCGTGCGCGGGTGCTAAAAAGAGCAGCATCGGCATGCTTAGCACGTCGTTTGGTAGAAATCCACGTGCGCGTTCTGCAAAAAGCACCATTTGCATGCACATCTTGTGGTTTTGCAGAAAACTTCATCCGCGTCTACCAAAAGATGCATGTGCATGCTTAAAACGCGTTTTCGCACAAATGCGTGCGCGGGTGCTAAAAAGAGCAGCATCGGCATGCTTAGCACGTCGTTTGGTAGAAATCCACGTGCGCGTTCTGCAAAAAGCACCATTTGCATGCACATCTTGTGGTTTTGCAGAAAACTTCATCCGCGTCTACCAAAAGATGCATGTGCATGCTTAAAACGCGTTTTCGCACAAATCCGTGCGCGGGTGCTAAAAAGAGCAGCATCGGCAAGCTTAGCACGTCGTTTGGTAGAAATCCACGTGCGCGTTCTGCAAAAAGCACCATTTGCATGCACATCTTGTGGTTTTGCAGAAAACTTCATCCGCGTCTACCAAAAGATGCATGTGCATGCTTAAAACGCGTTTTCGCACAAATGCGTGCGCGGGTGCTAAAAAGAGCAGCATCGGCATGCTTAGCACGTCGTTTGGTAGAAATCCACGTGCGCGTTCTGCAAAAAGCACTATTTGCATGCACATCTTGTGGTTTTGCAGAAAACTTCATCCGCGTCTACCAAAAGATGCATGTGCATGCTTAAAACGCGTTTTCGCACAAATGCGTGCGCGGGTGCTAAAAAGAGCAGCATCGGCATGCTTAGCACGTCGTTTGGTAGAAATCCACGTGCGCGTTCTGCAAAAAGCACCATTTGCATGCACATCTTGTGGTTTTGCAGAAAACTTCATCCGCGTCTACCAAAAGATGCATGTGCATGCTTAAAACGCGTTTTCGCACAAATGCGTGCGCGGGTGCTAAAAAGAGCAGCATCGGCATGCTTAGCACGTCGTTTGGTAGAAATCCACGTGCGCGTTCTGCAAAAAGCACCATTTGCATGCACATCTTCTGGTTTTGCAGAAAACTTCATCCGCGTCTACCAAAAGATGCATGTGCATGCTTAAAACGCGTTTTCGCGCAAATGCGTGCGCGGGTGCTAAAAATAGCAGCATCGGCATGCTTAGCACATCGTTTGGTAGAAATCCACGTGCGCGTTCTGCAAAAAGCACCATTTGCATGCACATCTTGTGGTTTTGCAGAAAACTTCATCCGCGTCTACCAAAAGATGCATGTGCATGCTTAAAACGCGTTTTCGCACAAATGCGTGCGCGGGTGCTAAAAAGAGCAGCATCGGCATGCTTAGCACGTCGTTTGGTAGAAATCCACGTGCGCGTTCTGCAAAAAGCACCATTTGCATGCACATCTTGTGGTTTTGCAGAAAACTTCATCCGCGTCTACCAAAAGATGCATGTGCATGCTTAAAACGCGTTTTCGCACAAATGCGTGCGCGGGTGCTAAAAAGAGCAGCATCGGCATGCTTAGCACGTCGTTTGGTAGAAATCCACGTGCGCGTTCTGCAAAAAGCACCATTTGCATGCACATCTTCTGGTTTTGCAGAAAACTTCATCCGCGTCTACCAAAAGATGCATGTGCATGCTTAAAACGCGTTTTCGCACAAATGCGTGCGCGGGTGCTAGAAATAGCAGCATCGGCATGCTTAGCACATCGTTTGGTAGAAATCCACGTGCGCGTTCTGCAAAAAGCACCATTTGCATGCACATCTTGTGGTTTTGCAGAAAACTTCATCCGCGTCTACCAAAAGATGCATGTGCATGCTTAAAACGCGTTTTCGCACAAATGCGTGCGCGGGTGCTAAAAAGAGCAGCATCGGCATGCTTAGCACGTCGTTTGGTAGAAATCCACGTGCGCGTTCTGCAAAAAGCACCATTTGCATGCACATCTTGTGGTTTTGCAGAAAACTTCATCCGCGTCTACCAAAAGATGCATGTGCATGCTTAAAACGCGTTTTCGCACAAATCCGTGCGCGGGTGCTAAAAAGAGCAGCATCGGCATGCTTAGCACGTCGTTTGGTAGAAATCCACGTGCGCGTTCTGCAAAAAGCACCATTTGCATGCACATCTTGTGGTTTTGCAGAAAACTTCATCCGCGTCTACCAAAAGATGCATGTGCATGCTTAAAACGCGTTTTCGCACAAATCCGTGCGCGGGTGCTAAAAAGAGCAGCATCGGCAAGCTTAGCACGTCGTTTGGTAGAAATCCACGTGCGCGTTCTGCAAAAAGCACCATTTGCATGCACATCTTGTGGTTTTGCAGAAAACTTCATCCGCGTCTACCAAAAGATGCATGTGCATGCTTAAAACGCGTTTTCGCACAAATGCGTGCGCGGGTGCTAAAAAGAGCAGCATCGGCATGCTTAGCACGTCGTTTGGTAGAAATCCACGTGCGCGTTCTGCAAAAAGCACCATTTGCATGCACATCTTGTGGTTTTGCAGAAAACTTCATCCGCGTCTACCAAAAGATGCATGTGCATGCTTAAAACGCGTTTTCGCACAAATGCGTGCGCGGGTGCTAAAAAGAGCAGCATCGGCATGCTTAGCACGTCGTTTGGTAGAAATCCACGTGCGCGTTCTGCAAAAAGCACCATTTGCATGCACATCTTCTGGTTTTGCAGAAAACTTCATCCGCGTCTACCAAAAGATGCATGTGCATGCTTAAAACGCGTTTTCGCACAAATGCGTGCGCGGGTGCTAAAAAGAGCAGCATCGGCATGCTTAGCACGTTGTTTGGTAGAAATCCACGTGCGCGTTCTGCAAAAAGCACCATTTGCATGCACATCTTGTGGTTTTGCAGAAAACTTCATCCGCGTCTACCAAAAGATGCATGTGCATGCTTAAAACGCGTTTTCGCACAAATGCGTGCGCGGGTGCTAAAAATAGCAGCATCGGCATGCTTAGCACGTCGTTTGGTAGAAATCCACGTGCGCGTTCTGCAAAAAGCACCATTTGCATGCACATCTTCTGGTTTTGCAGAAAACTTCATCCGCGTCTACCAAAAGATGCATGTGCATGCTAAAAACGCGTTTTCGCACAAATGCGTGCGCGGGTGCTAAAAAGAGCAGCATCGGCATGCTTAGCACGTTGTTTGGTAGAAATCCACGTGCGCGTTCTGCAAAAAGCACCATTTGCATGCACATCTTGTGGTTTTGCAGAAAACTTCATCCGCGTCTACCAAAAGATGCATGTGCATGCTTAAAACGCGTTTTCGCACAAATGCGTGCGCGGGTGCTAAAAATAGCAGCATCGGCATGCTTAGCACGTCGTTTGGTAGAAATCCACGTGCGCGTTCTGCAAAAAGCACCATTTGCATGCACATCTTGTGGTTTTGCAGAAAACTTCATCCGCGTCTACCAAAAGATGCATGTGCATGCTTAAAACGCGTTTTCGCACAAATGCGTGCGCGGGTGCTAAAAAGAGCAGCATCGGCATGCTTAGCACGTCGTTTGGTAGAAATCCACGTGCGCGTTCTGCAAAAAGCACCATTTGCATGCACATCTTCTGGTTTTGCAGAAAACTTCATCCGCGTCTACCAAAAGATGCATGTGCATGCTTAAAACGCGTTTTCGCACAAATGCGTGCGCGGGTGCTAAAAATAGCAGCATCGGCATGCTTAGCACATCGTTTGGTAGAAATCCACGTGCGCGTTCTGCAAAAAGCACCATTTGCATGCACATCTTGTGGTTTTGCAGAAAACTTCATCCGCGTCTACCAAAAGATGCATGTGCATGCTTAAAACGCGTTTTCGCACAAATGCGTGCGCGGGTGCTAAAAAGAGCAGCATCGGCATGCTTAGCACGTCGTTTGGTAGAAATCCACGTGCGCGTTCTGCAAAAAGCACCATTTGCATGCACATCTTGTGGTTTTGCAGAAAACTTCATCCGCGTCTACCAAAAGATGCATGTGCATGCTTAAAACGCGTTTTCGCACAAATCCGTGCGCGGGTGCTAAAAAGAGTAGCATCGGCATGCTTAGCACGTCGTTTGGTAGAAATCCACGTGCGCGTTCTGCAAAAAGCACCATTTGCATGCACATCTTGTGGTTTTGCAGAAAACTTCATCCGCGTCTACCAAAAGATGCATGTGCATGCTTAAAACGCGTTTTCGCACAAATCCGTGCGCGGGTGCTAAAAAGAGCAGCATCGGCAAGCTTAGCACGTCGTTTGGTAGAAATCCACGTGCGCGTTCTGCAAAAAGCACCATTTGCATGCACATCTTGTGGTTTTGCAGAAAACTTCATCCGCGTCTACCAAAAGATGCATGTGCATGCTTAAAACGCGTTTTCGCACAAATGCGTGCGCGGGTGCTAAAAAGAGCAGCATCGGCATGCTTAGCACGTCGTTTGGTAGAAATCCACGTGCGCGTTCTGCAAAAAGCAGCATTTGCATGCACATCTTGTGGTTTTGCAGAAAACTTCATCCGCGTCTACCAAAAGATGCATGTGCATGCTTAAAACGCGTTTTCGCACAAATGCGTGCGCGGGTGCTAAAAAGAGCAGCATCGGCATGCTTAGCACGTCGTTTGGTAGAAATCCACGTGCGCGTTCTGCAAAAAGCACCATTTGCATGCACATCTTCTGGTTTTGCAGAAAACTTCATCCGCGTCTACCAAAAGATGCATGTGCATGCTTAAAACGCGTTTTCGCACAAATGCGTGCGCGGGTGCTAAAAAGAGCAGCATCGGCATGCTTAGCACGTTGTTTGGTAGAAATCCACGTGCGCGTTCTGCAAAAAGCACCATTTGCATGCACATCTTGTGGTTTTGCAGAAAACTTCATCCGCGTCTACCAAAAGATGCATGTGCATGCTTAAAACGCGTTTTTCGCACAAATGCGTGCGCGGGTGCTAAAAATAGCAGCATCGGCATGCTTAGCACGTCGTTTGGTAGAAATCCACGTGCGCGTTCTGCAAAAAGCACCATTTGCATGCACATCTTCTGGTTTTGCAGAAAACTTCATCCGCGTCTACCAAAAGATGCATGTGCATGCTAAAAACGTGTTTTCGCACAAATGCGTGCGCGGGTGCTAAAAAGAGCAGCATCGGCATGCTTAGCACGTTGTTTGGTAGAAATCCACGTGCGCGTTCTGCAAAAAGCACCATTTGCATGCACATCTTGTGGTTTTGCAGAAAACTTCATCCGCGTCTACCAAAAGATGCATGTGCATGCTTAAAACGCGTTTTCGCACAAATGCGTGCGCGGGTGCTAAAAATAGCAGCATCGGCATGCTTAGCACGTCGTTTGGTAGAAATCCACGTGCGCGTTCTGCAAAAAGCACCATTTGCATGCACATCTTGTGGTTTTGCAGAAAACTTCATCCGCGTCTACCAAAGATGCATGTGCATGCTTAAAACGCGTTTTCGCACAAATGCGTGCGCGGGTGCTAAAAAGAGCAGCATCGGCATGCTTAGCACGTCGTTTGGTAGAAATCCACGTGCGCGTTCTGCAAAAAGCACCATTTGCATGCACATCTTGTGGTTTTGCAGAAAACTTCATCCGCGTCTACCAAAAGATGCATGTGCATGCTTAAAACGCGTTTTCGCACTAATCCGTGCGCGGGGTGCTAAAAAGAGCAGCATCGGCAAGCTTAGCACATCGTTTGGTAGAAATCCACGTGCGCGTTCTGCAAAAAGCACCATTTGCATGCACATCTTGTGGTTTTGCAGAAAACTTCATCCGCGTCTACCAAAAGATGCATGTGCATGCTTAAAACGCGTTTTCGCACAAATGCGTGCGCGGGTGCTAAAAATAGCAGCATCGGCATGCTTAGCACGTCGTTTGGTAGAAATCCACGTGCGCGTTCTGCAAAAAGCACCATTTGCATGCACATCTTCTGGTTTTGCAGAAAACTTCATCCGCGTCTACCAAAAGATGCATGTGCATGCTTAAAACGCGTTTTCGCACAAATGCGTGCGCGGGTGCTAAAAAGAGCAGCATCGGCATGCTTAGCACGTTGTTTGGTAGAAATCCACGTGCGCGTTCTGCAAAAAGCACCATTTGCATGCACATCTTGTGGTTTTGCAGAAAACTTCATCCGCGTCTACCAAAAGATGCATGTGCATGCTTAAAACGCGTTTTCGCACAAATGCGTGCGCGGGTGCTAAAAATAGCAGCATCGGCATGCTTAGCACGTCGTTTGGTAGAAATCCACGTGCGCGTTCTGCAAAAAGCACCATTTGCATGCACATCTTGTGGTTTTGCAGAAAACTTCATCCGCGTCTACCAAAAGATGCATGTGCATGCTTAAAACGCGTTTTCGCACAAATGCGTGCGCGGGTGCTAAAAAGAGCAGCATCGGCATGCTTAGCACATCGTTTGGTAGAAATCCACGTGCGCGTTCTGCAAAAAGCACCATTTGCATGCACATCTTGTGGTTTTGCAGAAAACTTCATCCGCGTCTACCAAAAGATGCATGTGCATGCTTAAAACGCGTTTTCGCACAAATCCGTGCGCGGGTGCTAAAAAGAGCAGCATCGGCATGCTTAGCACGTCGTTTGGTAGAAATCCACGTGCGCGTTCTGCAAAAAGCACCATTTGCATGCACATCTTGTGGTTTTGCAGAAAACTTCATCTGCGTCTACCAAAAGATGCATGTGCATGCTTAAAACGCGTTTTCGCACAAATGCGTGCGCGGGGTGCTAAAAAGAGCAGCATCGGCATGCTTAGCACGTCGTTTGGTAGAAATCCACGTGCGCGTTCTGCCAAAAGCACCATTTGCATGCACATCTTGTGGTTTTGCAGAAAACTTCATCCGCGTCTACCAAAAGATGCATGTGCATGCTTAAAACGCGTTTTCGCACAAATCCGTGCGCGGGTGCTAAAAAGAGCAGCATCGGCAAGCTTAGCACGTCGTTTGGTAGAAATCCACGTGCGCGTTCTGCAAAAAAGCACCATTTGCATGCACATCTTGTGGTTTTGCAGAAAACTTCATCCGCGTCTACCAAAAGATGCATGTGCATGCTTAAAACGCGTTTTCGCACAAATGCGTGCGCGGGTGCTAAAAAGAGCAGCATCGGCATGCTTAGCACGTCGTTTGGTAGAAATCCACGTGCGCGTTCTGCAAAAAGCACCATTTGCATGCACATCTTGTGGTTTTGCAGAAAACTTCATCCGCGTCTACCAAAAGATGCATGTGCATGCTTAAAACGCGTTTTCGCACAAATGCGTGCGCGGGTGCTAAAAAGAGCAGCATCGGCATGCTTAGCACGTCGTTTGGTAGAAATCCACGTGCGCGTTCTGCAAAAAGCACCATTTGCATGCACATCTTGTGCTTTTGCAGAAAACTTCATCCGCGTCTACCAAAAGATGCATGTGCATGCTTAAAACGCGTTTTCGCACAATCCGTGCGCGGGTGCTAAAAAGAGCAGCATCGGCATGCTTAGCACGTCGTTTGGTAGAAATCCACGTGCGCGTTCTGCAAAAAGCACCATTTGCATGCACATCTTGTGGTTTTGCAGAAAACTTCATCCGCGTCTACCAAAAGATGCATGTGCATGCTTAAAACGCGTTTTCGCACAAATGCGTGCGCGGGTGCTAAAAAGAGCAGCATCGGCATGCTTAGCACGTCGTTTGGTAGAAATCCACGTGCGCGTTCTGCCAAAAGCACCATTTGCATGCACATCTTGTGGTTTTGCAGAAAACTTCATCCGCGTCTACCAAAAGATGCATGTGCATGCTTAAAACGCGTTTTCGCACAAATCCGTGCGCGGGTGCTAAAAAGAGCAGCATCGGCAAGCTTAGCACGTCGTTTGGTAGACATCCACGTGCGCGTTCGGCAAAAAGCACCATTTGCATGCACATCTTGTGGTTTTGCAGAAAACTTCATCCGCGTCTACCAAAAGATGCATGTGCATGCTTAAAACGCGTTTTCGCACAAATGCGTGCGCGGGTGCTAAAAAGAGCAGCATCGGCATGCTTAGCACGTCGTTTGGTAGAAATCCACGTGCGCGTTCTGCAAAAAGCACCATTTGCATGCACATCTTGTGGTTTTGCAGAAAACTTCATCCGCGTCTACCAAAAGATGCATGTGCATGCTTAAAACGCGTTTTCGCACAAATGCGTGCGCGGGTGCTAAAAAGAGCAGCATCGGCATGCTTAGCACGTCGTTTGGTAGAAATCCACGTGCGCGTTCTGCAAAAAGCACCATTTGCATGCACATCTTGTGGTTTTGCAGAAAACTTCATCCGCGTCTACCAAAAGATGCATGTGCATGCTTAAAACGCGTTTTCGCACAAATGCGTGCGCGGGTGCTAAAAAGAGCAGCATCGGCATGCTTAGCACGTCGTTTGGTAGAAATCCACGTGCGCGTTCTGCAAAAAGCACCATTTGCATGCACATCTTCTGGTTTTGCAGAAAACTTCATCCGCGTCTACCAAAAGATGCATGTGCATGCTTAAAACGCGTTTTCGCACAAATGCGTGCGCGGGTGCTAAAAAGAGCAGCATCGGCATGCTTAGCACGTTGTTTGGTAGAAATCCACGTGCGCGTTCTGCAAAAAGCACCATTTGCATGCACATCTTGTGGTTTTGCAGAAAACTTCATCCGCGTCTACCAAAAGATGCATGTGCATGCTTAAAACGCGTTTTCGCACAAATGCGTGCGCGGGTGCTAAAAATAGCAGCATCGGCATGCTTAGCACGTCGTTTGGTAGAAATCCACGTGCGCGTTCTGCAAAAAGCACCATTTGCATGCACATCTTCTGGTTTTGCAGAAAACTTCATCCGCGTCTACCAAAAGATGCATGTGCATGCTTAAAACGCGTTTTCGCACAAATGCGTGCGCGGGTGCTAAAAAGAGCAGCATCGGCATGCTTAGCACGTTGTTTGGTAGAAATCCACGTGCGCGTTCTGCAAAAAGCACCATTTGCATGCACATCTTGTGGTTTTGCAGAAAACTTCATCCGCGTCTACCAAAAGATGCATGTGCATGCTTAAAACGCGTTTTCGCACAAATGCGTGCGCGGGTGCTAAAAAATAGCAGCATCGGCATGCTTAGCACGTCGTTTGGTAGAAATCCACGTGCGCGTTCTGCAAAAAGCACCATTTGCATGCACATCTTGTGGTTTTGCAGAAAACTTCATCCGCGTCTACCAAAAGATGCATGTGCATGCTTAAAACGCGTTTTCGCACAAATGCGTGCGCGGGTGCTAAAAATAGCAGCATCGGCATGCTTAGCACGTCGTTTGGTAGAAATCCACGTGCGCGTTCTGCAAAAAGCACCATTTGCATGCACATCTTGTGGTTTTGCAGAAAACTTCATCCGCGTCTACCAAAAGATGCATGTGCATGCTTAAAACGCGTTTTCGCACAAATGCGTGCGCGGGTGCTAAAAAGAGCAGCATCGGCATGCTTAGCACGTCGTTTGGTAGAAATCCACGTGCGCGTTCTGCAAAAAGCACCATTTACATGCACATCTTGTGGTTTTGCAGAAAACTTCATCCGCGTCTACCAAAAGATGCATGTGCATGCTTAAAACGCGTTTTCGCACAAATGCGTGCGCGGGTGCTAAAAAGACCAGCATCGGCATGCTTAGCACGTCGTTTGGTAGAAATCCACGTGCGCGTTCTGCCAAAAGCACCATTTGCATGCACATCTTGTGGTTTTGCAGAAAACTTCATCCGCGTCTACCAAAAGATGCATGTGCATGCTTAAAACGCGTTTTCGCACAAATGCGTGCGCGGGTGCTAAAAAGAGCAGCATCGGCATGCTTAGCACGTTGTTTGGTAGAAATCCACGTGCGCGTTCTGCAAAAAGCACCATTTGCATGCACATCTTGTGGTTTTGCAGAAAACTTCATCCGCGTCTACCAAAAGATGCATGTGCATGCTTAAAACGCGTTTTCGCACAAATGCGTGCGCGGGTGCTAAAAATAGCAGCATCGGCATGCTTAGCACGTCGTTTGGTAGAAATCCACGTGCGCGTTCTGCAAAAAGCACCATTTGCATGCACATCTTCTGGTTTTGCAGAAAACTTCATCCGCGTCTACCAAAAGATGCATGTGCATGCTTAAAACGCGTTTTCGCACAAATGCGTGCGCGGGTGCTAAAAAGAGCAGCATCGGCATGCTTAGCACGTTGTTTGGTAGAAATCCACGTGCGCGTTCTGCAAAAAGCACCATTTGCATGCACATCTTGTGGTTTTGCAGAAAACTTCATCCGCGTCTACCAAAAGATGCATGTGCATGCTTAAAACGCGTTTTCGCACAAATGCGTGCGCGGGTGCTAAAAATAGCAGCATCGGCATGCTTAGCACGTCGTTTGGTAGAAATCCACGTGCGCGTTCTGCAAAAAGCACCATTTGCATGCACATCTTGTGGTTTTGCAGAAAACTTCATCCGCGTCTACCAAAAGATGCATGTGCATGCTTAAAACGCGTTTTCGCACAAATGCGTGCGCGGGTGCTAAAAATAGCAGCATCGGCATGCTTAGCACGTCGTTTGGTAGAAATCCACGTGCGCGTTCTGCAAAAAGCACCATTTGCATGCACATCTTGTGGTTTTGCAGAAAACTTCATCCGCGTCTACCAAAAGATGCATGTGCATGCTTAAAACGCGTTTTCGCACAAATGCGTGCGCGGGTGCTAAAAAGAGCAGCATCGGCATGCTTAGCACGTCGTTTGGTAGAAATCCACGTGCGCGTTCTGCAAAAAGCACCATTTACATGCACATCTTGTGGTTTTGCAGAAAACTTCATCCGCGTCTACCAAAAGATGCATGTGCATGCTTAAAACGCGTTTTCGCACAAATGCGTGCGCGGGTGCTAAAAAGAGCAGCATCGGCATGCTTAGCACGTCGTTTGGTAGAAATCCACGTGCGCGTTCTGCCAAAAGCACCATTTGCATGCACATCTTGTGGTTTTGCAGAAAACTTCATCCGCGTCTACCAAAAGATGCATGTGCATGCTTAAAACGCGTTTTCGCACAAATCCGTGCGCGGGTGCTAAAAAGAGCAGCATCGGCATGCTTAGCACGTCGTTTGGTAGAAATCCACGTGCGCGTTCTGCAAAAAGCACCATTTGCATGCACATCTTGTGGTTTTGCAGAAAACTTCATCCGCGTCTACCAAAAGATGCATGTGCATGCTTAAAACGCGTTTTCGCACAAATGCGTGCGCGGGTGCTAAAAAGAGCAGCATCGGCATGCTTAGCACGTCGTTTGGTAGAAATCCACGTGCGCGTTCTGCAAAAAGCACCATTTGCATGCACATCTTGTGGTTTTGCAGAAAACTTCATCCGCGTCTACCAAAAGATGCATGTGCATGCTTAAAACGCGTTTTCGCACAAATGCGTGCGCGGGTGCTAAAAAGCAGCATCGGCATGCTTAGCACGTCGTTTGGTAGAAATCCACGTGCGCGTTCTGCAAAAAGCACCATTTGCATGCACATTTTGTGGTTTTGCAGAAAACTTCATCCGCGTCTACCAAAAGATGCATGTGCATGCTTAAAACGCATTTTCGCACAAATGCGTGCGCGGGTGCTAAAAATAGCAGCATCGGCATGCTTAGCACATCGTTTGGTAGAAATCCACGTGCGCGTTCTGCAAAAAGCACCATTTGCATGCACATCTTGTGGTTTTGCAGAAAACTTCATCCGCGTCTACCAAAAGATGCATGTGCATGCTTAAAACGCGTTTTCGCACAAATGCGTGCGCGGGTGCTAAAAATAGCAGCATCGGCATGCTTAGCACGTCGTTTGGTAGAAATCCACGTGCGCGTTCTGCAAAAAGCACCATTTGCATGCACATCTTGTGGTTTTGCAGAAAACTTCATCCGCGTCTACCAAAAGATGCATGTGCATGCTTAAAACGCGTTTTCGCTCAAATGCGTGCGCGGGTGCTAAAAAGAGCAGCATCGGCATGCTTAGCACGTCGTTTGGTAGAAATCCACGTGCGCGTTCTGCAAAAAGCACCATTTGCATGCACATCTTGTGGTTTTGCAGAAAAACTTCATCCGCGTCTACCAAAAGATGCATGTGCATGCTTAAAACGCGTTTTCGCACAAATCCGTGCGCGGGTGCTAAAAAGAGCAGCATCGGCATGCTTAGCACGTCGTTTGGTAGAAATCCACGTGCGCGTTCTGCAAAAAGCACCATTTGCATGCACATCTTGTGGTTTTGCAGAAAACTTCATCCGCGTCTACCAAAAGATGCATGTGCATGCTTAAAACGCGTTTTCGCACAAATGCGTGCGCGGGTGCTAAAAAGAGCAGCATCGGCATGCTTAGCACGTCGTTTGGTAGAAATCCACGTGCGCGTTCTGCAAAAAGCACCATTTGCATGCACATCTTGTGGTTTTGCAGAAAACTTCATCCGCGTCTACCAAAAGATGCATGTGCATGCTTAAAACGCGTTTTCGCACAAATCCGTGCGCGGGTGCTAAAAAGAGCAGCATCGGCAAGCTTAGCACATCGTTTGGTAGAAATCCACGTGATCGTTCTGCAAAAAGCACCATTTGCATGCACATCTTGTGGTTTTGCAGAAAACTTCATCCGCGTCTACCAAAAGATGCATGTGCATGCTTAAAACGCGTTTTCGCACAAATGCGTGCGCGGGTGCTAAAAAGAGCAGCATCGGCATGCTTAGCACGTCGTTTGGTAGAAATCCACGTGCGCGTTCTGCAAAAAGCACCATTTGCATGCACATCTTGTGGTTTTGCAGAAAACTTCATCCGCGTCTACCAAAAGATGCATGTGCATGCTTAAAACGCGTTTTCGCACAAATGCGTGCGCGGGTGCTAAAAATAGCAGCATCGGCATGCTTAGCACGTCGTTTGGTAGAAATCCACGTGCGCGTTCTGCAAAAAGCACCATTTGCATGCACATCTTCTGGTTTTGCAGAAAACTTCATCCGCGTCTACCAAAAGATGCATGTGCATGCTTAAAACGCGTTTTCGCACAAATGCGTGCGCGGGTGCTAAAAAGAGCAGCATCGGCATGCTTAGCACGTTGTTTGGTAGAAATCCACGTGCGCGTTCTGCAAAAAGCACCATTTGCATGCACATCTTGTGGTTTTGCAGAAAACTTCATCCGCGTCTACCAAAAGATGCATGTGCATGCTTAAAACGCGTTTTCGCACAAATGCGTGCGCGGGTGCTAAAAATAGCAGCATCGGCATGCTTAGCACGTCGTTTGGTAGAAATCCACGTGCGCGTTCTGCAAAAAGCACCATTTGCATGCACATCTTGTGGTTTTGCAGAAAACTTCATCCGCGTCTACCAAAAGATGCATGTGCATGCTTAAAACGCGTTTTCGCACAAATGCGTGCGCGGGTGCTAAAAAGAGCAGCATCGGCATGCTTAGCACATCGTTTGGTAGAAATCCACGTGCGCGTTCTGCAAAAAGCACCATTTGCATGCACATCTTGTGGTTTTGCAGAAAACTTCATCCGCGTCTACCAAAAGATGCATGTGCATGCTTAAAACGCGTTTTCGCACAAATCCGTGCGCGGGTGCTAAAAAGAGCAGCATCGGCAAGCTTAGCACGTCGTTTGGTAGAAATCCACGTGCGCGTTCTGCAAAAAGCACCATTTGCATGCACATCTTGTGGTTTTGCAGAAAACTTCATCCGCGTCTACCAAAAGATGCATGTGCATGCTTAAAACGCGTTTTCGCACAAATGCGTGCGCGGGTGCTAAAAAGAGCAGCATCGGCATGCTTAGCACGTCGTTTGGTAGAAATCCACGTGCGCGTTCTGCAAAAAGCACCGTTTGCATGCACATCTTGTGGTTTTGCAGAAAACTTCATCCGCGTCTACCAAAAGATGCATGTGCATGCTTAAAACGCGTTTTCGCACAAATGCGTGCGCGGGTGCTAAAAAGAGCAGCATCGGCATGCTTAGCACGTCGTTTGGTAGAAATCCACGTGCGCGTTCTGCAAAAAGCACCATTTGCATGCACATCTTGTGGTTTTGCAGAAAACTTCATCCGCGTCTACCAAAAGATGCATGTGCATGCTTAAAACGCGTTTTCGCACAAATGCGTGCGCGGGTGCTAAAAATAGCAGCATCGGCATGCTTAGCACGTCGTTTGGTAGAAATCCACGTGCGCGTTCTGCAAAAAGCACCATTTGCATGCACATCTTGTGCTTTTGCAGAAAACTTCATCCGCGTCTACCAAAAGATGCATGTGCATGCTTAAAACGCGTTTTCGCACAATCCGTGCGCGGGTGCTAAAAAGAGCAGCATCGGCATGCTTAGCACGTCGTTTGGTAGAAATCCACGTGCGCGTTCTGCAAAAAGCACCATTTGCATGCACATCTTGTGGTTTTGCAGAAAACTTCATCCGCGTCTACCAAAAGATGCATGTGCATGCTTAAAACGCGTTTTCGCACAAATGCGTGCGCGGGTGCTAAAAAGAGCAGCATCGGCATGCTTAGCACGTCGTTTGGTAGAAATCCACGTGCGCGTTCTGCCAAAAGCACCATTTGCATGCACATCTTGTGGTTTTGCAGAAAACTTCATCCGCGTCTACCAAAAGATGCATGTGCATGCTTAAAACGCGTTTTCGCACAAATCCGTGCGCGGGTGCTAAAAAGAGCAGCATCGGCAAGCTTAGCACGTCGTTTGGTAGACATCCACGTGCGCGTTCGGCAAAAAGCACCATTTGCATGCACATCTTGTGGTTTTGCAGAAAACTTCATCCGCGTCTACCAAAAGATGCATGTGCATGCTTAAAACGCGTTTTCGCACAAATGCGTGCGCGGGTGCTAAAAAGAGCAGCATCGGCATGCTTAGCACGTCGTTTGGTAGAAATCCACGTGCGCGTTCTGCAAAAAGCACCATTTGCATGCACATCTTGTGGTTTTGCAGAAAACTTCATCCGCGTCTACCAAAAGATGCATGTGCATGCTTAAAACGCGTTTTCGCACAAATGCGTGCGCGGGTGCTAAAAAGAGCAGCATCGGCATGCTTAGCACGTCGTTTGGTAGAAATCCACGTGCGCGTTCTGCAAAAAGCACCATTTGCATGCACATCTTGTGGTTTTGCAGAAAACTTCATCCGCGTCTACCAAAAGATGCATGTGCATGCTTAAAACGCGTTTTCGCACAAATGCGTGCGCGGGTGCTAAAAAGAGCAGCATCGGCATGCTTAGCACGTCGTTTGGTAGAAATCCACGTGCGCGTTCTGCAAAAAGCACCATTTGCATGCACATCTTCTGGTTTTGCAGAAAACTTCATCCGCGTCTACCAAAAGATGCATGTGCATGCTTAAAACGCGTTTTCGCACAAATGCGTGCGCGGGTGCTAAAAAGAGCAGCATCGGCATGCTTAGCACGTTGTTTGGTAGAAATCCACGTGCGCGTTCTGCAAAAAGCACCATTTGCATGCACATCTTGTGGTTTTGCAGAAAACTTCATCCGCGTCTACCAAAAGATGCATGTGCATGCTTAAAACGCGTTTTCGCACAAATGCGTGCGCGGGTGCTAAAAATAGCAGCATCGGCATGCTTAGCACGTCGTTTGGTAGAAATCCACGTGCGCGTTCTGCAAAAAGCACCATTTGCATGCACATCTTCTGGTTTTGCAGAAAACTTCATCCGCGTCTACCAAAAGATGCATGTGCATGCTTAAAACGCGTTTTCGCACAAATGCGTGCGCGGGTGCTAAAAAGAGCAGCATCGGCATGCTTAGCACGTTGTTTGGTAGAAATCCACGTGCGCGTTCTGCAAAAAGCACCATTTGCATGCACATCTTGTGGTTTTGCAGAAAACTTCATCCGCGTCTACCAAAAGATGCATGTGCATGCTTAAAACGCGTTTTCGCACAAATGCGTGCGCGGGTGCTAAAAATAGCAGCATCGGCATGCTTAGCACGTCGTTTGGTAGAAATCCACGTGCGCGTTCTGCAAAAAGCACCATTTGCATGCACATCTTGTGGTTTTGCAGAAAACTTCATCCGCGTCTACCAAAAGATGCATGTGCATGCTTAAAACGCGTTTTCGCACAAATGCGTGCGCGGGTGCTAAAAATAGCAGCATCGGCATGCTTAGCACGTCGTTTGGTAGAAATCCACGTGCGCGTTCTGCAAAAAGCACCATTTGCATGCACATCTTGTGGTTTTGCAGAAAACTTCATCCGCGTCTACCAAAAGATGCATGTGCATGCTTAAAACGCGTTTTCGCACAAATGCGTGCGCGGGTGCTAAAAAGAGCAGCATCGGCATGCTTAGCACGTCGTTTGGTAGAAATCCACGTGCGCGTTCTGCAAAAAGCACCATTTACATGCACATCTTGTGGTTTTGCAGAAAACTTCATCCGCGTCTACCAAAAGATGCATGTGCATGC
The DNA here is from genome assembly GCF_023375885.2 of Dermacentor andersoni. NCBI lineage: Eukaryota > Metazoa > Arthropoda > Arachnida > Ixodida > Ixodidae > Dermacentor > Dermacentor andersoni. Next base: position 15,202 of record NW_027314845.1, on the reverse strand, counting down.
TTAAAACGCGTTTTCGCACAAATGCGTGCGCGGGTGCTAAAAAGACCAGCATCGGCATGCTTAGCACGTCGTTTGGTAGAAATCCACGTGCGCGTTCTGCCAAAAGCACCATTTGCATGCACATCTTGTGGTTTTGCAGAAAACTTCATCCGCGTCTACCAAAAGATGCATGTGCATGCTTAAAACGCGTTTTCGCACAAATGCGTGCGCGGGTGCTAAAAAGAGCAGCATCGGCATGCTTAGCACGTTGTTTGGTAGAAATCCACGTGCGCGTTCTGCAAAAAGCACCATTTGCATGCACATCTTGTGGTTTTGCAGAAAACTTCATCCGCGTCTACCAAAAGATGCATGTGCATGCTTAAAACGCGTTTTCGCACAAATGCGTGCGCGGGTGCTAAAAATAGCAGCATCGGCATGCTTAGCACGTCGTTTGGTAGAAATCCACGTGCGCGTTCTGCAAAAAGCACCATTTGCATGCACATCTTCTGGTTTTGCAGAAAACTTCATCCGCGTCTACCAAAAGATGCATGTGCATGCTTAAAACGCGTTTTCGCACAAATGCGTGCGCGGGTGCTAAAAAGAGCAGCATCGGCATGCTTAGCACGTTGTTTGGTAGAAATCCACGTGCGCGTTCTGCAAAAAGCACCATTTGCATGCACATCTTGTGGTTTTGCAGAAAACTTCATCCGCGTCTACCAAAAGATGCATGTGCATGCTTAAAACGCGTTTTCGCACAAATGCGTGCGCGGGTGCTAAAAATAGCAGCATCGGCATGCTTAGCACGTCGTTTGGTAGAAATCCACGTGCGCGTTCTGCAAAAAGCACCATTTGCATGCACATCTTGTGGTTTTGCAGAAAACTTCATCCGCGTCTACCAAAAGATGCATGTGCATGCTTAAAACGCGTTTTCGCACAAATGCGTGCGCGGGTGCTAAAAATAGCAGCATCGGCATGCTTAGCACGTCGTTTGGTAGAAATCCACGTGCGCGTTCTGCAAAAAGCACCATTTGCATGCACATCTTGTGGTTTTGCAGAAAACTTCATCCGCGTCTACCAAAAGATGCATGTGCATGCTTAAAACGCGTTTTCGCACAAATGCGTGCGCGGGTGCTAAAAAGAGCAGCATCGGCATGCTTAGCACGTCGTTTGGTAGAAATCCACGTGCGCGTTCTGCAAAAAGCACCATTTACATGCACATCTTGTGGTTTTGCAGAAAACTTCATCCGCGTCTACCAAAAGATGCATGTGCATGCTTAAAACGCGTTTTCGCACAAATGCGTGCGCGGGTGCTAAAAAGAGCAGCATCGGCATGCTTAGCACGTCGTTTGGTAGAAATCCACGTGCGCGTTCTGCCAAAAGCACCATTTGCATGCACATCTTGTGGTTTTGCAGAAAACTTCATCCGCGTCTACCAAAAGATGCATGTGCATGCTTAAAACGCGTTTTCGCACAAATCCGTGCGCGGGTGCTAAAAAGAGCAGCATCGGCATGCTTAGCACGTCGTTTGGTAGAAATCCACGTGCGCGTTCTGCAAAAAGCACCATTTGCATGCACATCTTGTGGTTTTGCAGAAAACTTCATCCGCGTCTACCAAAAGATGCATGTGCATGCTTAAAACGCGTTTTCGCACAAATGCGTGCGCGGGTGCTAAAAAGAGCAGCATCGGCATGCTTAGCACGTCGTTTGGTAGAAATCCACGTGCGCGTTCTGCAAAAAGCACCATTTGCATGCACATCTTGTGGTTTTGCAGAAAACTTCATCCGCGTCTACCAAAAGATGCATGTGCATGCTTAAAACGCGTTTTCGCACAAATGCGTGCGCGGGTGCTAAAAAGCAGCATCGGCATGCTTAGCACGTCGTTTGGTAGAAATCCACGTGCGCGTTCTGCAAAAAGCACCATTTGCATGCACATTTTGTGGTTTTGCAGAAAACTTCATCCGCGTCTACCAAAAGATGCATGTGCATGCTTAAAACGCGTTTTCGCACAAATGCGTGCGCGGGTGCTAAAAATAGCAGCATCGGCATGCTTAGCACATCGTTTGGTAGAAATCCACGTGCGCGTTCTGCAAAAAGCACCATTTGCATGCACATCTTGTGGTTTTGCAGAAAACTTCATCCGCGTCTACCAAAAGATGCATGTGCATGCTTAAAACGCGTTTTCGCACAAATGCGTGCGCGGGTGCTAAAAATAGCAGCATCGGCATGCTTAGCACGTCGTTTGGTAGAAATCCACGTGCGCGTTCTGCAAAAAGCACCATTTGCATGCACATCTTGTGGTTTTGCAGAAAACTTCATCCGCGTCTACCAAAAGATGCATGTGCATGCTTAAAACGCGTTTTCGCACAAATGCGTGCGCGGGTGCTAAAAAGAGCAGCATCGGCATGCTTAGCACGTCGTTTGGTAGAAATCCACGTGCGCGTTCTGCAAAAAGCACCATTTGCATGCACATCTTGTGGTTTTGCAGAAAACTTCATCCGCGTCTACCAAAAGATGCATGTGCATGCTTAAAACGCGTTTTCGCACAAATCCGTGCGCGGGTGCTAAAAAGAGCAGCATCGGCATGCTTAGCACGTCGTTTGGTAGAAATCCACGTGCGCGTTCTGCAAAAAGCACCATTTGCATGCACATCTTGTGGTTTTGCAGAAAACTTCATCCGCGTCTACCAAAAGATGCATGTGCATGCTTAAAACGCGTTTTCGCACAAATCCGTGCGCGGGTGCTAAAAAGAGCAGCATCGGCAAGCTTAGCACGTCGTTTGGTAGAAATCCACGTGCGCGTTCTGCAAAAAGCACCATTTGCATGCACATCTTGTGGTTTTGCAGAAAACTTCATCCGCGTCTACCAAAAGATGCATGTGCATGCTTAAAACGCGTTTTCGCACAAATGCGTGCGCGGGTGCTAAAAAGAGCAGCATCGGCATGCTTAGCACGTCGTTTGGTAGAAATCCACGTGCGCGTTCTGCAAAAAGCACCATTTGCATGCACATCTTGTGGTTTTGCAGAAAACTTCATCCGCGTCTACCAAAAGATGCATGTGCATGCTTAAAACGCGTTTTCGCACAAATGCGTGCGCGGGTGCTAAAAAGAGCAGTATCGGCATGCTTAGCACGTCGTTTGGTAGAAATCCACGTGCGCGTTCTGCAAAAAGCACCATTTGCATGCACATCTTGTGGTTTTGCAGAAAACTTCATCCGCGTCTACCAAAAGATGCATGTGCATGCTTAAAACGCGTTTTCGCACAAATGCGTGCGCGGGTGCTAAAAAGAGCAGCATCGGCATGCTTAGCACGTCGTTTGGTAGAAATCCACGTGCGCGTTCTGCAAAAAGCACCATTTGCATGCACATCTTGTGGTTTTGCAGAAAACATCATCCGCGTCTACCAAAAGATGCATGTGCATGCTTAAAACGCGTTTTCGCACAAATGCGTGCGCGGGTGCTAAAAAGAGCAGCATCGGCATGCTTAGCACGTCGTTTGGTAGAAATCCACGTGCGCGTTCTGCAAAAAGCACCATTTGCATGCACATCTTGTGGTTTTGCAGAAAACTTCATCCGCGTCTACCAAAAGATGCATGTGCATGCTTAAAACGCGTTTTCGCACAAATCCGTGCGCGGGTGCTAAAAAGAGCAGCATCGGCATGCTTAGCACGTCGTTTGGTAGAAATCCACGTGCGCGTTCTGCAAAAAGCACCATTTGCATGCACATCTTGTGGTTTTGCAGAAAACTTCATCCGCGTCTACCAAAAGATGCATGTGCATGCTTAAAACGCGTTTTCGCACAAATCCGTGCGCGGGTGCTAAAAAGAGCAGCATCGGCAAGCTTAGCACGTCGTTTGGTAGAAATCCACGTGCGCGTTCTGCAAAAAGCGCCATTTGCATGCACATCTTGTGGTTTTGCAGAAAACTTCATCCGCGTCTACCAAAAGATGCATGTGCATGCTTAAAACGCGTTTTCGCACAAATGCGTGCGCGGGTGCTAAAAAGAGCAGCATCGGCATGCTTAGCACGTCGTTTGGTAGAAATCCACGTGCGCGTTCTGCAAAAAGCACCATTTGCATGCACATCTTGTGGTTTTGCAGAAAACTTCATCCGCGTCTACCAAAAGATGCATGTGCATGCTTAAAACGCGTTTTCGCACAAATGCGTGCGCGGGTGCTAAAAAGAGCAGCATCGGCATGCTTAGCACGTCGTTTGGTAGAAATCCACGTGCGCGTTCTGCAAAAAGCACCATTTGCATGCACATCTTCTGGTTTTGCAGAAAACTTCATCCGCGTCTACCAAAAGATGCATGTGCATGCTTAAAATTCGTTTTCGCACAAATGCGTGCGCGGGTGCTAAAAAGAGCAGCATCGGCATGCTTAGCATGTTGTTTGGTAGAAATCCACGTGCGCGTTCTGCAAAAAGCACCATTTGCATGCACATCTTGTGGTTTTGCAGAAAACTTCATCCGCGTCTACCAAAAGATGCATGTGCATGCTTAAAACGCGTTTTCGCACAAATGCGTGCGCGGGTGCTAAAAATAGCAGCATCGGCATGCTTAGCACGTCGTTTGGTAGAAATCCACGTGCGCGTTCTGCAAAAAGCACCATTTGCATGCACATCTTCTGGTTTTGCAGAAAACTTCATCCGCGTCTACCAAAAGATGCATGTGCATGCTTAAAACGCGTTTTCGCACAAATGCGTGCGCGGGTGCTAAAAAGAGCAGCATCGGCATGCTTAGCACGTTGTTTGGTAGAAATCCACGTGCGCGTTCTGCAAAAAGCACCATTTGCATGCACATCTTGTGGTTTTGCAGAAAACTTCATCCGCGTCTACCAAAAGATGCATGTGCATGCTTAAAACGCGTTTTCGCACAAATGCGTGCGCGGGTGCTAAAAATAGCAGCATCGGCATGCTTAGCACGTCGTTTGGTAGAAATCCACGTGCGCGTTCTGCAAAAAGCACCATTTACATGCACATCTTGTGGTTTTGCAGAAAACTTCATCCGCGTCTACCAAAAGATGCATGTGCATGCTTAAAACGCGTTTTCGCACAAATGCGTGCGCGGGTGCTAAAAAGAGCAGCATCGGCATGCTTAGCACGTCGTTTGGTAGAAATCCACGTGCGCGTTCTGCAAAAAGCACCATTTGCATGCACATCTTGTGGTTTTGCAGAAAACTTCATCCGCGTCTACCAAAAGATGCATGTGCATGCTTAAAACGCGTTTTCGCACAAATCCGTGCGCGGGTGCTAAAAAGAGCAGCATCGGCAAGCTTAGCACATCGTTTGGTAGAAATCCACGTGCGCGTTCTGCAAAAAGCACCATTTGCATGCACATCTTGTGGTTTTGCAGAAAACTTCATCCGCGTCTACCAAAAGATGCATGTGCATGCTTAAAACGCGTTTTCGCACAAATGCGTGCGCGGGTGCTAAAAAGAGCAGCATCGGCATGCTTAGCACGTCGTTTGGTAGAAATCCACGTGCGCGTTCTGCAAAAAGCACCATTTGCATGCACATCTTGTGGTTTTGCAGAAAACTTCATCCGCGTCTACCAAAAGATGCATGTGCATGCTTAAAACGCGTTTTCGCACAAATGCGTGCGCGGGTGCTAAAAATAGCAGCATCGGCATGCTTAGCACGTCGTTTGGTAGAAATCCACGTGCGCGTTCTGCAAAAAGCACCATTTGCATGCACATCTTCTGGTTTTGCAGAAAACTTCATCCGCGTCTACCAAAAGATGCATGTGCATGCTTAAAACGCGTTTTCGCACAAATGCGTGCGCGGGTGCTAAAAAGAGCAGCATCGGCATGCTTAGCACGTTGTTTGGTAGAAATCCACGTGCGCGTTCTGCAAAAAGCACCATTTGCATGCACATCTTGTGGTTTTGCAGAAAACTTCATCCGCGTCTACCAAAAGATGCATGTGCATGCTTAAAACGCGTTTTCGCACAAATGCGTGCGCGGGTGCTAAAAATAGCAGCATCGGCATGCTTAGCACGTCGTTTGGTAGAAATCCACGTGCGCGTTCTGCAAAAAGCACCATTTGCATGCACATCTTGTGGTTTTGCAGAAAACTTCATCCGCGTCTACCAAAAGATGCATGTGCATGCTTAAAACGCGTTTTCGCACAAATGCGTGCGCGGGTGCTAAAAAGAGCAGCATCGGCATGCTTAGCACGTCGTTTGGTAGAAATCCACGTGCGCGTTCTGCAAAAAGCACCATTTGCATGCACATCTTGTGGTTTTGCAGAAAACTTCATCCGCGTCTACCAAAAGATGCATGTGCATGCTTAAAACGCGTTTTCGCACAAATCCGTGCGCGGGTGCTAAAAAGAGCAGCATCGGCATGCTTAGCACGTCGTTTGGTAGAAATCCACGTGCGCGTTCTGCAAAAAGCACCATTTGCATGCACATCTTGTGGTTTTGCAGAAAACTTCATCTGCGTCTACCAAAAGATGCATGTGCATGCTTAAAACGCGTTTTCGCACAAATGCGTGCGCGGGTGCTAAAAAGAGCAGCATCGGCATGCTTAGCACGTCGTTTGGTAGAAATCCACGTGCGCGTTCTGCCAAAAGCACCATTTGCATGCACATCTTGTGGTTTTGCAGAAAACTTCATCCGCGTCTACCAAAAGATGCATGTGCATGCTTAAAACGCGTTTTCGCACAAATCCGTGCGCGGGTGCTAAAAAGAGCAGCATCGGCAAGCTTAGCACATCGTTTGGTAGAAATCCACGTGCGCGTTCTGCAAAAAGCACCATTTGCATGCACATCTTGTGGTTTTGCAGAAAACTTCATCCGCGTCTACCAAAAGATGCATGTGCATGCTTAAAACGCGTTTTCGCACAAATGCGTGCGCGGGTGCTAAAAAGAGCAGCATCGGCATGCTTAGCACGTCGTTTGGTGGAAATCCACGTGCGCGTTCTGCAAAAAGCACCATTTGCATGCACATCTTGTGGTTTTACAGAAAACTTCATCCGCGTCTACCAAAAGATGCATGTGCATGCTTAAAACGCGTTTTCGCACAAATGCGTGCGCGGGTGCTAAAAAGAGCAGCATCGGCATGCTTAGCACGTCGTTTGGTAGAAATCCACGTGCGCGTTCTGCAAAAAGCACCATTTGCATGCACATCTTGTGGTTTTGCAGAAAACTTCATCAGCGTCTACCAAAAGATGCATGTGCATGCTTAAAACGCGTTTTCGCACAAATGCGTGCGCGGGTGGTAAAAAGAGCAGCATCGGCATGCTTAGCACGTCGTTTGGTAGAAATCCACGTGCGCGTTCTGCAAAAAGCACCATTTGCATCCACATCTTGTGGTTTTGCAGAAAACTTCATCCGCGTCTACCAAAAGATGCATGTGCATGCTTAAAACGCGTTTTCGCACAAATCCTTGCGCGGGTGCTAAAAAGAGCAGCATCGGCATGCTTAGCACGTCGTTTGGTAGAAATCCACGTGCGCGTTCTGCAAAAAGCACCATTTGCATGCACATCTTGTGGTTTTGCAGAAAACTTCATCCGCGTCTACCAAAAGATGCATGTGCATGCTTAAAACGCGTTTTCGCACAAATGCGTGCGCGGGTGCTAAAAAGAGCAGCATCGGCATGCTTAGCACGTCGTTTGGTAGAAATCCACGTGCGCGTTCTGCAAAAAGCACCATTTGCATGCACATCTTGTGGTTTTGCAGAAAACTTCATCCGCGTCTACCAAAAGATGCATGTGCATGCTTAAAACGCGTTTTCGCACAAATGCGTGCGCGGGTGCTAAAAAGAGCAGCATCGGCATGCTTAGCACGTCGTTTGGTAGAAATCCACGTGCGCGTTCTGCAAAAAGCACCATTTGCATGCACATCTTGTGGTTTTGCAGAAAACTTCATCCGCGTCTACCAAAAGATGCATGTGCATGCTTAAAACGCGTTTTCGCACAAATGCGTGCGCGGGTGCTAAAAATAGCAGCATCGGCATGCTTAGCACGTCGTTTGGTAGAAATCCACGTGCGCGTTCTGCAAAAAGCACCATTTGCATGCACATCTTGTGCTTTTGCAGAAAACTTCATCCGCGTCTACCAAAAGATGCATGTGCATGCTTAAAACGCGTTTTCGCACAATCCGTGCGCGGGTGCTAAAAAGAGCAGCATCGGCATGCTTAGCACGTCGTTTGGTAGAAATCCACGTGCGCGTTCTGCAAAAAGCACCATTTGCATGCACATCTTGTGGTTTTGCAGAAAACTTCATCCGCGTCTACCAAAAGATGCATGTGCATGCTTAAAACGCGTTTTCGCACAAATGCGTGCGCGGGTGCTAAAAAGAGCAGCATCGGCATGCTTAGCACGTCGTTTGGTAGAAATCCACGTGCGCGTTCTGCCAAAAGCACCATTTGCATGCACATCTTGTGGTTTTGCAGAAAACTTCATCCGCGTCTACCAAAAGATGCATGTGCATGCTTAAAACGCGTTTTCGCACAAATCCGTGCGCGGGTGCTAAAAAGAGCAGCATCGGCAAGCTTAGCACGTCGTTTGGTAGACATCCACGTGCGCGTTCGGCAAAAAGCACCATTTGCATGCACATCTTGTGGTTTTGCAGAAAACTTCATCCGCGTCTACCAAAAGATGCATGTGCATGCTTAAAACGCGTTTTCGCACAAATGCGTGCGCGGGTGCTAAAAAGAGCAGCATCGGCATGCTTAGCACGTCGTTTGGTAGAAATCCACGTGCGCGTTCTGCAAAAAGCACCATTTGCATGCACATCTTGTGGTTTTGCAGAAAACTTCATCCGCGTCTACCAAAAGATGCATGTGCATGCTTAAAACGCGTTTTCGCACAAATGCGTGCGCGGGTGCTAAAAAGAGCAGCATCGGCATGCTTAGCACGTCGTTTGGTAGAAATCCACGTGCGCGTTCTGCAAAAAGCACCATTTGCATGCACATCTTGTGGTTTTGCAGAAAACTTCATCCGCGTCTACCAAAAGATGCATGTGCATGCTTAAAACGCGTTTTCGCACAAATGCGTGCGCGGGTGCTAAAAAGAGCAGCATCGGCATGCTTAGCACGTCGTTTGGTAGAAATCCACGTGCGCGTTCTGCAAAAAGCACCATTTGCATGCACATCTTCTGGTTTTGCAGAAAACTTCATCCGCGTCTACCAAAAGATGCATGTGCATGCTTAAAACGCGTTTTCGCACAAATGCGTGCGCGGGTGCTAAAAAGAGCAGCATCGGCATGCTTAGCACGTTGTTTGGTAGAAATCCACGTGCGCGTTCTGCAAAAAGCACCATTTGCATGCACATCTTGTGGTTTTGCAGAAAACTTCATCCGCGTCTACCAAAAGATGCATGTGCATGCTTAAAACGCGTTTTCGCACAAATGCGTGCGCGGGTGCTAAAAATAGCAGCATCGGCATGCTTAGCACGTCGTTTGGTAGAAATCCACGTGCGCGTTCTGCAAAAAGCACCATTTGCATGCACATCTTCTGGTTTTGCAGAAAACTTCATCCGCGTCTACCAAAAGATGCATGTGCATGCTTAAAACGCGTTTTCGCACAAATGCGTGCGCGGGTGCTAAAAAGAGCAGCATCGGCATGCTTAGCACGTTGTTTGGTAGAAATCCACGTGCGCGTTCTGCAAAAAGCACCATTTGCATGCACATCTTGTGGTTTTGCAGAAAACTTCATCCGCGTCTACCAAAAGATGCATGTGCATGCTTAAAACGCGTTTTCGCACAAATGCGTGCGCGGGTGCTAAAAATAGCAGCATCGGCATGCTTAGCACGTCGTTTGGTAGAAATCCACGTGCGCGTTCTGCAAAAAGCACCATTTGCATGCACATCTTGTGGTTTTGCAGAAAACTTCATCCGCGTCTACCAAAAGATGCATGTGCATGCTTAAAACGCGTTTTCGCACAAATGCGTGCGCGGGTGCTAAAAATAGCAGCATCGGCATGCTTAGCACGTCGTTTGGTAGAAATCCACGTGCGCGTTCTGCAAAAAGCACCATTTGCATGCACATCTTGTGGTTTTGCAGAAAACTTCATCCGCGTCTACCAAAAGATGCATGTGCATGCTTAAAACGCGTTTTCGCACAAATGCGTGCGCGGGTGCTAAAAAGAGCAGCATCGGCATGCTTAGCACGTCGTTTGGTAGAAATCCACGTGCGCGTTCTGCAAAAAGCACCATTTACATGCACATCTTGTGGTTTTGCAGAAAACTTCATCCGCGTCTACCAAAAGATGCATGTGCATGCTTAAAACGCGTTTTCGCACAAATGCGTGCGCGGGTGCTAAAAAGACCAGCATCGGCATGCTTAGCACGTCGTTTGGTAGAAATCCACGTGCGCGTTCTGCCAAAAGCACCATTTGCATGCACATCTTGTGGTTTTGCAGAAAACTTCATCCGCGTCTACCAAAAGATGCATGTGCATGCTTAAAACGCGTTTTCGCACAAATGCGTGCGCGGGTGCTAAAAAGAGCAGCATCGGCATGCTTAGCACGTTGTTTGGTAGAAATCCACGTGCGCGTTCTGCAAAAAAGCACCATTTGCATGCACATCTTGTGGTTTTGCAGAAAACTTCATCCGCGTCTACCAAAAGATGCATGTGCATGCTTAAAACGCGTTTTCGCACAAATGCGTGCGCGGGTGCTAAAAATAGCAGCATCGGCATGCTTAGCACGTCGTTTGGTAGAAATCCACGTGCGCGTTCTGCAAAAAGCACCATTTGCATGCACATCTTCTGGTTTTGCAGAAAACTTCATCCGCGTCTACCAAAAGATGCATGTGCATGCTTAAAACGCGTTTTCGCACAAATGCGTGCGCGGGTGCTAAAAAGAGCAGCATCGGCATGCTTAGCACGTTGTTTGGTAGAAATCCACGTGCGCGTTCTGCAAAAAGCACCATTTGCATGCACATCTTGTGGTTTTGCAGAAAACTTCATCCGCGTCTACCAAAAGATGCATGTGCATGCTTAAAACGCGTTTTCGCACAAATGCGTGCGCGGGTGCTAAAAATAGCAGCATCGGCATGCTTAGCACGTCGTTTGGTAGAAATCCACGTGCGCGTTCTGCAAAAAGCACCATTTGCATGCACATCTTGTGGTTTTGCAGAAAACTTCATCCGCGTCTACCAAAAGATGCATGTGCATGCTTAAAACGCGTTTTCGCACAAATGCGTGCGCGGGTGCTAAAAATAGCAGCATCGGCATGCTTAGCACGTCGTTTGGTAGAAATCCACGTGCGCGTTCTGCAAAAAGCACCATTTGCATGCACATCTTGTGGTTTTGCAGAAAACTTCATCCGCGTCTACCAAAAGATGCATGTGCATGCTTAAAACGCGTTTTCGCACAAATGCGTGCGCGGGTGCTAAAAAGAGCAGCATCGGCATGCTTAGCACGTCGTTTGGTAGAAATCCACGTGCCCGTTCTGCAAAAAGCACCATTTACATGCACATCTTGTGGTTTTGCAGAAAACTTCATCCGCGTCTACCAAAAGATGCATGTGCACGCTTAAAACGCGTTTTCGCACAAATGCGTGCGCGGGTGCTAAAAAGAGCAGCATCGGCATGCTTAGCACGTCGTTTGGTAGAAATCCACGTGCGCGTTCTGCCAAAAGCACCATTTGCATGCACATCTTGTGGTTTTGCAGAAAACTTCATCCGCGTCTACCAAAAGATGCATGTGCATGCTTAAAACGCGTTTTCGCACAAATCCGTGCGCGGGTGCTAAAAAGAGCAGCATCGGCATGCTTAGCACGTCGTTTGGTAGAAATCCACGTGCGCGTTCTGCAAAAAGCACCATTTGCATGCACATCTTGTGGTTTTGCAGAAAACTTCATCCGCGTCTACCAAAAGATGCATGTGCATGCTTTAAACGCGTTTTCGCACAAATGCGTGCGCGGGTGCTAAAAAGAGCAGCATCGGCATGCTTAGCACGTCGTTTGGTAGAAATCCACGTGCGCGTTCTGCAAAAAGCACCATTTGCATGCACATCTTGTGGTTTTGCAGAAAACTTCATCCGCGTCTACCAAAAGATGCATGTGCATGCTTAAAACGCGTTTTCGCACAAATGCGTGCGCGGGTGCTAAAAAGCAGCATCGGCATGCTTAGCACGTCGTTTGGTAGAAATCCACGTGCGCGTTCTGCAAAAAGCACCATTTGCATGCACATTTTGTGGTTTTGCAGAAAACTTCATCCGCGTCTACCAAAAGATGCATGTGCATGCTTAAAACGCGTTTTCGCACAAATGCGTGCGCGGGTGCTAAAAATAGCAGCATCGGCATGCTTAGCACATCGTTTGGTAGAAATCCACGTGCGCGTTCTGCAAAAAGCACCATTTGCATGCACATCTTGTGGTTTTGCAGAAAACTTCATCCGCGTCTACCAAAAGATGCATGTGCATGCTTAAAACGCGTTTTCGCACAAATGCGTGCGCGGGTGCTAAAAATAGCAGCATCGGCATGCTTAGCACGTCGTTTGGTAGAAATCCACGTGCGCGTTCTGCAAAAAGCACCATTTGCATGCACATCTTGTGGTTTTGCAGAAAACTTCATCCGCGTCTACCAAAAGATGCATGTGCATGCTTAAAACGCGTTTTCGCACAAATGCGTGCGCGGGTGCTAAAAAGAGCAGCATCGGCATGCTTAGCACGTCGTTTGGTAGAAATCCACGTGCGCGTTCTGCAAAAAGCACCATTTGCATGCACATCTTGTGGTTTTGCAGAAAACTTCATCCGCGTCTACCAAAAGATGCATGTGCATGCTTAAAACGCGTTTTCGCACAAATCCGTGCGCGGGTGCTAAAAAGAGCAGCATCGGCATGCTTAGCACGTCGTTTGGTAGAAATCCACGTGCGCGTTCTGCAAAAAGCACCATTTGCATGCACATCTTGTGGTTTTGCAGAAAACTTCATCCGCGTCTACCAAAAGATGCATGTGCATGCTTAAAACCGCGTTTTCGCACAAATCCGTGCGCGGGTGCTAAAAAGAGCAGCATCGGCAAGCTTAGCACGTCGTTTGGTAGAAATCCACGTGCGCGTTCTGCAAAAAGCACCATTATCTGTCTCGCGTGTGTTTTTGCAGAAAACTTCATCCGCGTCTACCAAAAGATGCATGTGCATGCTTAAAACGCGTTTTCGCACAAATGCGTGCGCGGGTGCTAAAAAGAGCAGCATCGGCATGCTTAGCACGTCGTTTGGTAGAAATCCACGTGCGCGTTCTGCAAAAAGCACCATTTGCATGCACATCTTGTGGTTTTGCAGAAAACTTCATCCGCGTCTACCAAAAGATGCATGTGCATGCTTAAAACGCGTTTTCGCACAAATGCGTGCGCGGGTGCTAAAAAGAGCAGTATCGGCATGCTTAGCACGTCGTTTGGTAGAAATCCACGTGCGCGTTCTGCAAAAAGCACCATTTGCATGCACATCTTGTGGTTTTGCAGAAAACTTCATCCGCGTCTACCAAAAGATGCATGTGCATGCTTAAAACGCGTTTTCGCACAAATGCGTGCGCGGGTGCTAAAAAGAGCAGCATCGGCATGCTTAGCACGTCGTTTGGTAGAAATCCACGTGCGCGTTCTGCAAAAAGCACCATTTGCATGCACATCTTGTGGTTTTGCAGAAAACATCATCCGCGTCTACCAAAAGATGCATGTGCATGCTTAAAACGCGTTTTCGCACAAATGCGTGCGCGGGTGCTAAAAAGAGCAGCATCGGCATGCTTAGCACGTCGTTTGGTAGAAATCCACGTGCGCGTTCTGCAAAAAGCACCATTTGCATGCACATCTTGTGGTTTTGCAGAAAACTTCATCCGCGTCTACCAAAAGATGCATGTGCATGCTTAAAACGCGTTTTCGCACAAATCCGTGCGCGGGTGCTAAAAAGAGCAGCATCGGCATGCTTAGCACGTCGTTTGGTAGAAATCCACGTGCGCGTTCTGCAAAAAGCACCATTTGCATGCACATCTTGTGGTTTTGCAGAAAACTTCATCCGCGTCTACCAAAAGATGCATGTGCATGCTTAAAACGCGTTTTCGCACAAATCCGTGCGCGGGTGCTAAAAAGAGCAGCATCGGCAAGCTTAGCACGTCGTTTGGTAGAAATCCACGTGCGCGTTCTGCAAAAAGCGCCATTTGCATGCACATCTTGTGGTTTTGCAGAAAACTTCATCCGCGTCTACCAAAAGATGCATGTGCATGCTTAAAACGCGTTTTCGCACAAATGCGTGCGCGGGTGCTAAAAAGAGCAGCATCGGCATGCTTAGCACGTCGTTTGGTAGAAATCCACGTGCGCGTTCTGCAAAAAGCACCATTTGCATGCACATCTTGTGGTTTTGCAGAAAACTTCATCCGCGTCTACCAAAAGATGCATGTGCATGCTTAAAAACGCGTTTTCGCACAAATGCGTGCGCGGGTGCTAAAAAGAGCAGCATCGGCATGCTTAGCACGTCGTTTGGTAGAAATCCACGTGCGCGTTCTGCAAAAAGCACCATTTGCATGCACATCTTCTGGTTTTGCAGAAAACTTCATCCGCGTCTACCAAAAGATGCATGTGCATGCTTAAAATTCGTTTTCGCACAAATGCGTGCGCGGGTGCTAAAAAGAGCAGCATCGGCATGCTTAGCATGTTGTTTGGTAGAAATCCACGTGCGCGTTCTGCAAAAAGCACCATTTGCATGCACATCTTGTGGTTTTGCAGAAAACTTCATCCGCGTCTACCAAAAGATGCATGTGCATGCTTAAAACGCGTTTTCGCACAAATGCGTGCGCGGGTGCTAAAAATAGCAGCATCGGCATGCTTAGCACGTCGTTTGGTAGAAATCCACGTGCGCGTTCTGCAAAAAGCACCATTTGCATGCACATCTTCTGGTTTTGCAGAAAACTTCATCCGCGTCTACCAAAAGATGCATGTGCATGCTTAAAACGCGTTTTCGCACAAATGCGTGCGCGGGTGCTAAAAAGAGCAGCATCGGCATGCTTAGCACGTTGTTTGGTAGAAATCCACGTGCGCGTTCTGCAAAAAGCACCATTTGCATGCACATCTTGTGGTTTTGCAGAAAACTTCATCCGCGTCTACCAAAAGATGCATGTGCATGCTTAAAACGCGTTTTCGCACAAATGCGTGCGCGGGTGCTAAAAATAGCAGCATCGGCATGCTTAGCACGTCGTTTGGTAGAAATCCACGTGCGCGTTCTGCAAAAAGCACCATTTACATGCACATCTTGTGGTTTTGCAGAAAACTTCATCCGCGTCTACCAAAAGATGC